>NW_022473592.1:53358-83405 GCF_009769535.1 Thamnophis elegans
AGAGCAGATATAAGCATTGACAGCTACTTGGTTCTCCCCAAAAAGGATGTTGTTGGAAAGACTCTGTTGTATTTTATAAAACAGAGACTTTATATCAAACAAGATGCTCTTTCATGGCTAAAGTTGCCCAATAAGGTTAGAGAAATTTTGGTGTCTTTTCTCTGTTTTCCAAAGCCTGAGGTCCCATTTCAAGTGGGCAAAGCCTATAATCTCCAGGGTGGTTGGCATCCCATGCCAGTTGGTGTCATCTGATTGTAGTTCTTCAACAGACGGGACCGACAGTGAGTGGAGGGGCTTTGCCATGTTTTATGGAAATCTTTCAAGATCTTATTGGTCAAAAGTTTCTTTCTTCATCACAGTTTTATTCTTTATTGAAAAATCTAATGGAATAGAAATTTCCTAAATCTTTTACAATAAATTTTATTCTGTTTTAATATGAATATATCATCATATGTAAATCTTTTTTCAATTCCATCTCTGCTGACTTTATTAAGTAGAAAAGTCCTTTATTGTAATGTTAAATGCCAAAAGCAAAAGGGAGGAACTAAATGAAGAATCTGCCAGTAGTTAGTTATACCTCCTGCATCTTCTTAGTAGTAGTCAGGTATTTCATATTTACTTATATGAAGACCAGAGGCTATTTGGCTAATGTCAGTGTCTATCTCTATTTTCCATGAATGTTGACTACTAACACATTTTCTTTGGCATTCTTCATTTTTCTGCTCAGTCACTGCCTCAGTCCAACTGTGCGGAAAATTGTCATCCTGGATTTGTCAAGAGGGCTCGAGAAGGAGAGCCAGTTTGCTGCTATGACTGCGTTCCTTGCCCAGAGGGGACCTTCTCCACTCAGAAAGGTGGGTCATACTGAGGAAAATGGGAGGCTTTGTGGAACTGGATCCATCCAGAACATTTTCATGAAAGTGCAAGTTAAAAGACATAAGCTCACCTTTTTTTAATTTTTGACATGCACAATTTATTATCTAAAAGGAAGTAAACTTTTTGTCTTTGAAGGAGGGGCTGGGTAGAGATGAGAGAAGGGGGTGGCAGACTGGGCAAGCTTTACTAATAGCAGAGGAAACATCTCTCCTGCTTTCTAGTCTGGATAGGTGCTGCTAAGTTCACCTTTCTCGGAAGATCTGAGTTCTTTGAAACTTGATGAATTGTTTTAGGTCCACCTTCTGAAAGACCTTGCAATTCACTGTACATTGGATCCTCCCCTTGAGGATCACTGAAAAGGTGTCACTGGTCCATAATGTGGTGCTGTGGATAGTTATGGAGGCAACTCATTGCACAAATATTCTGCCAGTCATGTAGATAAATCAATCAATCAATCAATCAATCAATCAATCAGAGTAGAGCTGGAAAGGATTTTGGAGGTCTTCTAGTGCTACCCCCTGCTCAAGCAGGAGACCTGATACCATTTCAGACAAGTGACTGTCCAGTCTCTTCTTAAAAACATCCAATGTTGAAGCACCCACAACTTCTGAAGGCCAGCTGTTCCACTGGTTAATTGTTGTCACTGTTAGGAAATTTCTCCTGAATTCCGTATAGCTTCCAGATATTACAAGATACAGTAAGTCCAGTATGTTAATTTCCATGTGGCAGGACTCCAAATATTTGTATCAAAAGATTATGTGATTCATTATTAACCTGTAATATTGTAGCTTCCTATGAATTACATTACACATTACACCAGAAATAATTAACACCCCAGGACTTTCCGCAACTTCATATACCTAGCTAGTTAAAAAAAATTACATCCTTCTTATGCTATTTTTAATGAAAAATAAAAGGAACAAAATATTAAAGAAAATCGATTTTTGGTTTCTCAGATGCAGAAAAATGCAGCAGGTGTCCAGATAACAAATATCCAAATGAGGCCAGAGTCCAATGTATCCCCAAAGTTATTATCTTCCTGTCTTATGAAGAACATCTGAGCATCATCCTGGTCTCTTTTGCCCTGCTCTTCTTCCTAACCACAGTCCTTGTTTTAATTATCTTCATTAAATATGGAGAAACTCCCATTGTCAAAGCCAACAATCGGGACCTCTCCTACATCCTCCTGGTCTCTCTCCTGCTTTGCTTCTTGTCTCCTTCTCTCTTCATTGGTCAACCAAGGAAAGCTACCTGCCTTCTCCGACAAACGGTTTTCAGCATCATCTTCTCAGTTGCTGTTTCTTCTCTCTTGGCCAAAACCATCATGGTGGTGCTGGCTTTCCTGGCCACAAAACCTGGAAATCGGGTGAAGAGATGGTTGGGGAAGAGCTTGGCCAACTCCATCATCCTGTCTTCTTCTGCAGTCCAAATTATCATCTGCTCCATCTGGCTGGGAGTTTCTCCCCCCTTCCCTGACTCTGACCTCCACTCCCAGCCTGGAGAGATCATCCTGCAATGCAACGAAGAGGCCGTTGTCATGTTCTACGTCACCCTCAGCTACATGGGCTTCCTGGCTGCCATCTGCTTCACGGTGGCTTTCCTGGCCAGGAATCTGCCTGGGGCCTTCAACGAAGCCAAGCTGATCACCTTCAGCATGCTGGTCTTCTGCAGCGTCTGGGTGACTTTTGTGCCCACCTACCTGAGCACCAAAGGGAAATACATGGTGGCTGTTCAGGTCTTCTCCATCCTGGCCTCCAGTGCTGGGCTGCTGGGCTGCATCTTCATCCCCAAGTGCTACATTATCCTTCTGAGGCCAGACCTGAACAGAAAGGAACAGCTTACAGCCAGAACAAATGTAAAAACATGAGCTATTAAGAGTCACAAACACACCATTATTTGTAAAAGTACTATTTTTTACTTGGCTACTAAAGGGGATTCAAAATAATTTAATCATTAAAACAGACCTATCATAGAAGTATGAGTATACTTTTACTGTGAGAAACATTTACCAATTCTAAAAAAAAATCAATTGTTTCTACAATGATTAAGAATTGTAATATCTATCAGCAATTATAAAAAATATGGAACTGGCCTGGGCAAGGACCATGACAACTGTTTCAATCACTACTTTAAACAAAAGTTAACATTCAAGTGATGAAGTCAAGTTTGGATGGAAAGAAGGAAAATAATCTGGAGTTGTTACAGTTTTTATTCCGTCTCATCTTGGGATTTCAGTGACTTCCACAAAATAAGAGAAAAAGAGAGAAGCTTTGGAAATCCAGACCATGCAGGAAATTAGAGACAGGTCCTTTCATATAGGAGTAAGTGGAGTAAAGAGCAAAGAAGGAAAGTGTTAAGAGGAATTCAAACAGAGGAAAAGAAACTCCAGCACAGGGAATGACTTAGAATGAAACTGACCAGGAGGAGCCTGGTTGGAAGTCCTTGTTGTATGCAATCTTCTGGTGAAACTGAGGATTCTCCCAATGAGACAGCCTCCTGGCCTGGAAAAGCTCCATGGATTGTTTCTATCCTGGTGCTCCATACTCAGCATCAGGACATCCAGTCAGGGGAGGCAGGGAGGCAGAGCCTCACCACTGTCATCATGGAAAAAAATGTAAAAGGAAAAAGGCAAGAGCTGAGGTCAGCCTGAGCTAGTTGCTACCAGAGTCACTGTGGATGACTCTGCTTAACTGTTTAAAAAAGCCTCTAAAAAAGCACCCTCTACAGGAGGAGGCAGGAGAATGACGTGCCTCATCTAGTCTGACTTTAGGCGTTTTATGATTACTCAAGCAGAGTTAAGCAAGGGTTAAAAGCGTAGAAATTCCTGATGTAGGTGGATCTCTGGAGCCACAATGAATCTGAGAAGCTCATAGTGGTGGCCCACTTGTAACTTCACCAGTTCAGTTACTAGCGTGGCTGGGGCCCCTCCAATTAGCATTCCATCTACCTGCTCAACCCGAATGGGACAGGCTAGAGGTCTTGCGCGTATGCCTATTTGCTTGACAATTGACATGCTAATTAAGCATTGAGTGCAATCGGTGTCCACAACTGCTTCAACTTCCCCTTCCACCCCCGTCTCAGGAACTTGGAGGTTGACTTGGAAGGCGAAGGAGCGGATGGTGCCTTCACCATTGGGTCATCTTCAGCATTTTCCTCCTCCAGGGCCTCCCCATTGGTAGGACTCTTCCTCACCTTAAGTTGGGGGTCCTCTTCCAGAGGTTGTTGGCCCAGATGACTCTTTTCTGGTGGCATCTGGGGCCTTCTGTTTACCGCTGTGGCAGTTGGTGCGCATGTTTGTGGCATTGGGGCTGGAGTCAAGCACTGTGATGCTCTGTGGCCAAGTTGACAGCAATAGTGGCATTTTATTGGCCCCCACGAGGAAAGAAACCTAGTTACATCTCTAAACTTAGGAACCGCCTCATCACATTGTTCCGCTATCCATCCTGTAGCTTCCCCCTTGGTAATCCCTTCTTCCATTGCTGAGAACCTTTCTCTGTAGGAAGGTGGGGTAAGAACCTGTTGGGGCATTGCAGGTGAGACTGGACTCGGGGGGGTGTGTCAATCCCTGGGTTGGCTACTGCCCAGTTTTCTGCCATGGTGCCATCTGCTGAGAGAGGGCAGGTGCCCACTGGCATCCCTTCCATCCATTACCTGGGGTTAAGACCCATCCCGGGGTTGCCTGATTCACGTTGCAGTTCAACCAACAATGGCTGGCAGCGGGGGTGGGGGTGGGGTTGTATGCCAAGAACCCTCTGCTGGCTTGGAGGATTTTCCCATGCTGATGGCTTCGCAGGTACCCACTGGTGTCTTTTCCATCCATACTCTGGGAAGAAAGCCCAATTTGGTGGTGCTTCATTCACAAGTTGCAGCCCAATTTCTGGTGGCTGGCAAGTGAAAGATGCTGGCCAAATCCCTTCTTGCTGGCTGGGTTGAATTTCCCATTTTGATAGGGATTCTGTCTTCAACTCAGTTGCAGGGTATTGGTACATTTCATTTATCGCTCTTTGGAAGGAGTCAAAATCTCCACTCCAGGTTTTTTCCCAAGCCTTGGCTGGGGGGAAGGAGGGGGAGCATGCACTCACGTTTAGTTGTCCAAAATGGTCCGGGAAGCCCAACAGAGATGACTGCGTGAGGGTGGCTGGGATCTCTATTCATCAGATCTTCTGGCCATCCTCTAGTCATGTGGAGAATAAGCCTCTCCAGTCCCCTCCATTCCATCCCCCTCAGGCTGTGCCTCTTGCCAGGTGCAATAAATCTTGAAACAGAAATTCCTTCACCTTTGAACATTTGCAGAGAAGCATCTCATCTCAGCTTCTGATCTCAAAAGGCTTTCTCATAATTGTTCACTGATATTTTATGCTGACCCAGTCAGATTTGGGAATCAGCAACCCCTCACCAGCCCCCATTGCCGGGGTGCTGGTGATTTATTTTAAAAAGAGAATTGGGATAATGTCAGCGTTCCAAGTATCATGCAGAATTAAATTAGAGTCCAAGGCTAAACTATCCTTAAAGTTCCAATTTAATAAATCAGACATGTTGGCAACCATCTGTGGAATCCCAATTCTGTTGCCTAGGATTCCCACCCAGTTGAAAGTTCATGATCTTATCCCCACACCCACAAATCCATCACATGGTCCAATCTTCTTCTTCCACGCTGGCATCTCCACCCAGCTGGTTCCGGTCAGGTGCAGAGATGCAGAGACAAAAGATGACCTTGAGCTTCTAGAAAAGAATGACAACACATTCCACAATTCTACTCCTTTCTATTCCCCCCTCCCAACTACTACACTAATGAAACAGCATAATGAAATAACAGAGAATGTGGCAGGCCAAGGATCCTAAAAGGGATATAACTGCAGGCCTGACAACTACACTGTAAAACTCAGTCATATATCCAAACATTGACAGATTCCTTTATGGCAGTGTTTATCTTTTGATTGGCCTATTAACAGCACAAAAGGTGTGAGGATTGCTCTGGTAGTTTGAGTTGCTTGCCAATTCCTGGAGGGAATGGGGATGGCATTTAAAAGGACCCATGAAGGATCCAGATCCCAATGCAAGAAGGACACAACTGACTGCAGGCACATGCTTTTGCAGAGGCACATGTGCCACAAATGCCCAACAACCAAATGCTCAAAAGGAAAACACCTTTACAGCAGCACAACTCATATACATATTACAATGGAACAAATTCCTATAACATAACCAGTTTCTACTTCATGTGATAATACTCATTACTTTCTATTTATTACCATTTCCTTCATTTCTCTCCCTTTTGTGCTCCTTCCTATGTCACTGTTTGTTTGTTTGTCTCTGATAGCTGCCTTTGGAGAATTTGCTTCCATCTGAATGGAATCTGATATTTTGGAGTGTTGACTCACAGTACCTCTTTTTGGATTGCTTGTTTTATTTTTTGAAGCTTTTCTTCTGAGTGCATTTTTAAATGCATATGAGTCAAGGTGCCCCACTGATATTTTGTTTGTTTGTGGAGAGGAAACTCCACACGGAACACTTTCTCCCTCCCTCTCTCTTTCTCCCTTCCCTTCCTCTGATTGGCTGGCAGTGAACTGTCACCTGAGCCCAAAAGCCCAGGGTGAACAGTGTTTCTCCCAAAAGGCCGTGAGGAAGGGCCTGGGACTAAAGATTTTGGGTCCCATTGGCCGACACAAACAGCTAGGGTCCTAACACTGGAGGCGAAATGGTAGAGGTTAATGGCTGGGGGCGGAAACCTGAAGGCGAAAAAGGGACGGTGAAGGGTACGAGGAGAACAGTCCCATTCCAGCAAGTGGAAGCAGGCAGATGAGCGGGAGCAAGCAGAGACAAGCAGGAGCAGATGGCCAGGTAGGAGAAGGCCGAGGCAGGTGGGAGCAAGTCGAGATGGTCCGGAGCAAGATGAGATGAGCAGGTGTAAGCCGAGATGACCAGGCAGGAACAGGCCAAGGCAGGTAGGAGCACGCAGAGATGGTCTGGAGGAAGATGAGATGAGCAGGTACGGCTGGATGGCCTCCTGCTGTGCGGATGGAACTTCCCATGCAGGAGAAGCTGAAGAAACATTGAGGGTCTGCTTGGTAGATGTTGCTCGAAGTTTGGGTGTGAATCCTTTAGAAAATTCAAGCAAACCTTCAAAATCAGCTTCTCCTTCTTTCTGATCTGAAAGGTATAAAAACATTTTTTTAGTGCCTCGTTGCTTCACCATTTCTAATGAATAAAATCTTGGCATAAGGCCATAAAAACGTATGAAACCTAAAACCAAATTCATTCAAAAAGTTACTATATATCATACGTTCTGTGCATGCTTACCTTCCAGGGGAGATTTGGTGCTGCATTGCTGATTCCTCAAATGGCGTAGGTTTGGATTACGCGGTTGTTATCATTCAGAAGGACCTTCAGCACAAAAAAGACTTTTTCTATAAATACTCGATCTTTCTTCTTGAAGCTCCTTCCTATAAACCGAACAGAACAACAGAGAAGGATAAGTTGCACTCTCTGTAAGCAACCACTGAAAGTTAAGGCCAACAGTAAAGTTTTGACACCCCTGTTTCAGAGTGGAGGAGTGGACAGAGTGGTCGTTGAAGCACTTGGAGGTGTATCTGTGTCCTCAGGGTCACCTGAGCAGTGTTCCTGGTTCTTGTAATCTGCAATTTTTCCTCTGGAGAGCCATCCCTTCTCCCACACCATTCAAAAGCTGTTCATCCCAAATTGCATAGATAAAGGTCTGTAGAGCTTCTTAATCATCCGGGTCATGGTTGTCCTTTGGGATCTTTGGAAAAACTATAACTTGGATGACTAAGAATCTCTACAGACATTCCCCTTTCCTGCGTTCCCCTCCCTGTTTTCTTGGGTCTTGAAAGAAGCAAAGTTGGGATAAATATGTAGGTATACAGTATATCACAAATTGAATAAAATGTATTTATCTATTTGTGAAAAACATACCTCTGCAAAAAATGCAGCGTAATCCCTTCTTGCAGCTTCCCTTTCCATAAAAAGATATGGAAATATACGAGGAATGAGCCTCCTGGGAAATCCATCCATCGCGCACATCCTCATCGCTCTGAAAAGGAGAAATTGTACATATTAGGAGTAGAAGATCTCCTTCCATCTGGACATGTTGAACACCATATTTTCAAGCCTAAAAGAGAATTCTGTACTTTACCTTTCCAGAGGGGCAAATCCTTTATGCTGCTCCTCAGGATCACTCAGCATGTCCCAGCCGTGCTCTTTGTTGATGGCCTCCAAAATGTGGCAGTCTGTCTTGCCTATTCGCAAGATGTTCTTCAGGGCCTCGACTGCCACACTGCAAGCAAATACATGATACGGTAGAGTTGGTCAATGGGCCAATTCTAGTTCCATGCATCAGATGATGGAGCAGGGAGGCTGCTAGAGAAGGTTATAGATAGTGATCTGAGGATCCATATGGCCCAGCTTCACAAACGGGGCCCTACATCTCCCTGTCCCTGGAATCCACCACAATCTTCTGGATGATTGTAGCCAAACCCCCCCATCCCCCTCCCAAATCCTAGAATGATACCAGATGCAAAATGTCTGCCTTGCCCTGCCTTGCCCCTTCCCTAGGCTTGTGCATCAGAAACGGGCTCAGCATATACAATTTCACCAGTGGTGGTGCACAGAAGCTACCAGGCAGGTGGGCAGAGTCTCCGATCTGATCCGAACTGGGAGCAACCCACCTCTGAATCTCACATCTTACCTTAATGCTAACACCCTTCAGTTTAATGCTTAAACGGGGTTGTTATTATTGTTGGGGGGGAAATCTGAATTACCTGCAGGGACTACAGTTGGTGTTGCTGTCCAGACTCCCAGTTGTCGAGCATTTTCTGCTAGCCCCAGGAATATAAAAGAACCAATAAAAGAGAAGACTTTCCAGTTTCCCTTTTATCAGTTCCTCGCTTTTAAGGACTGTAATAAAGTCCCAAAGGGCGGCACACAGCTGTTGGGAGAGAGAAAGAAAGGGAGTTGGGCTTCTAGCCTTTTCTACCAAAAATCAGCTGGCTGGCAGGAGGCGCATGCACATGTGCGGTGGAGCTGAGTTGGGCAATGGCTCGAGGCATCTGTGCCATAGATTCGCCATCACAGGTATAGTGTTTTCTGCTTGTGCAAGGGGTTGGACTAGCGGACCGCCAAGGTCCCTTCCAGTTCGGTACTGGATAATTCTGTGGAACAATAAAACAAAGGCATCGTACATTCTGGATTCAATTATTTGCCAAATATTCGGTAGTTTTCCAACAAAAATGTGTTTTTTCCCCAAAGTTCCATTATACGGATAGGGATGATAACGCATACAGAAAAGAAGGCATTGCGAACAATCTGAACTCTGAAAGAAGTTGCTGAAAATTTATTCGGAAAAGCTTGTCAAGATAGGGCAGATTTGTGGGGACAATGGCACTGGAAGGTTTTTAATTCCACATATTCATCTTCACATAGACACCTCCATCTGCACAACCAATCTTGACAAGGTTGCCTTGCCTAACCATACTTCTTGGCCAGTATTTAGGGCTCCTTGCCTGCTGGTCCTCCCTCAACTCAGCCTCGTTTTTATAGATCTCTGCAAGGGACATTCACATGGTCGGAGCTACTCAGCCGAGCTGATCTCCAGGAAATCCTTCGTTCGGTCGTATTAAATATGGACAGGTAGTCCTCAACATAGGACCATAATGGAGCCCAACATGGATGTTACTAATTGAGAAATTTGTTAAGGGAGTTTTGCCCCATCAATGACTTTCCTTGCCACGTTTCTGAAGTGAATCACTGCACTTGTTCAATTGGTAACACGGTTGGGAAGTGAACCTGGTTTCCCCACCAGTGGTGGGTTTCAATTTTTTTTAGAACCTATTCTGTAGGTGTGGCCTGTTTTGTAGGAGTGGCACAGCAGTCATGTGACTGGATGGGCGTGGCCAACTTGGAAAATGTGATAAAACTCACTTAACGATGCTCTTGCTTAGCAACCAAAATTTTGGGCTCAATTGTTGTCATAAGTTCTCTTTCTTTTTCTTTCTTTCACTTTTTCTTTCTTTCATTTCTCTCTCCCACAGTATCAGAATGAGGATGGTATATATTTTATATGGTTTGTCCTAAGAGCAACAACCAGGCAGGGCAACAGTGTCGTGTTGAAAAATGAATTAAAGGAGTAAAAACAGTAAAAATCTGGCTGTAGGAGATCCATTGTCATTCTGGAGCAGTGGTTCTTAACCTGGGTGATATTGCCCCCCAGGGGACGATTTCGTTTTTCAGGGGGGCAAAGGAATGGAAGGGGGACAATATGGGGGCGATGGAGTGAGTGGTTTGGAGGACACTTTTGAGACTTTTTTAGTACAGTGAACCGCTGTATATCTGTCGTACAAAAACATCAGATCACTCACTATCAGTGGATTGAAGTTTTAAAATGTTCCTCCAGCTTCAGTACAGAACGCCGTACATATGTGAATATGCATTGCTCATCCTCATGCACGTTGCGCAGGAGCCTCTATCACTCTACCCATACAGTGGTGGGCCATTGGCCTTTTTACAGTGTGCATGAATATATATTTTCCTCGAATCTTAATTTAGTTTCAGAGTTTTTGTCTTGAAATTCTTAGTTCCTGCATTGCGGTTTGGTCTTATGCCCTTTTTCTATTTCTTTTTGCGTCTTAAAATTCACTTGTAATTAAATCATTAAATGTTACTGTTTTTTTCAGGCATTTCATTTTCTTGCAATTGGATTTTTTTCCAGTGGTCATTGCATTTACGTGTCTTGAATAAATAAGATAATGATGAAATACATGTATCACAAAGTTTGGGAGTAAAGTGATGGGTGGCATCATAATTTTTCACACAGTTGAGATATGGGAAAAAGACTTGAAATAAATTATTTGCATCGATATGTCCTGATGACAATTTTAAAGAAAACAAAAAGTGTGTTTGCATAAATTGAAGAATTATTTCCCTGTGTTGTGATGGAGAGGTTATGTTGGGGGAGGGGGCGATGGAAACGTCCTCAAAGGCTCAAGGGGGCAATTCTTTCAAAAAGGTCAAGAGCCACTGATCTGGAGCATAAAAAAACACACCCTGTAATTGACTTAGTAATGGCCGAATCAGAAACATTCTAGCTGGCAGAACCCAACTTTCCTTCCCAATATAAATGGACCTTTTGTGCAGCACAAGATTCAAGGAGTCTTTCAAAGGAAGGTCAAACTGGCATTGAACTAACACGCTCAAAGTTCTTTTTCATGGCCAGAAAACCTACATTTGAGAGGAGCTTGTCAAGGGGCATAGAAAGCCCCAGGGAGGCTTCCATCCACAGAGGCCTCTGGAAAAGCCAGGCGTTGGCTCCTCTCTGTCCCTCCAGCCAGAAGGACCTGGGAAGGGATGCATCCAAGGGGGGGGGATCAGTTGGAGAAACTAACAGGGCCTGCCAGATCCCCCCCCTCCCCATTGACTGTCTCAACCACAACTGGCGATGAAGCAAAGACCTTTTCTGGATTGCTGGGGGTGGAGGTGCGGGCCCCTCGCCCGTGCTCAGCAAAGCAAGTCCAGGGAAGTTCTTTGCGCTGGCCGGAAAAGGTCTTCACTCCCTCCCTCTTGCAACACGCCCCGATGCGAAAAACGCCGAGATCGGCGCACTTGGGGCTGCTGCGACGTCCAGGGAGGCTAAACCCAAGCCCCATTAGCCCCCAAAGCTCCCCCTCCTGCTCGCTCCCCCCCCCGCCCTGCCGAAAGAAGCGAGGGATTCTTCCACAGCCGAGGAAGAAACAAGAGCGGAGGACTCGCCCACCCCGCCAGGCTCCCCCAGGGCTCTGCGCCCCCCAGAAACAACGGGGTCGAAGGAGGGTCCCTCCCTGTCCCTGGATCCTCTGGAGAAGGGCCGGGGACCGCACTGGACCTCGTTCCAGCTGCCGCTCCTCTCTCACCCTCCGGGAGCCAGGTAGGCTGCTATTCCCTTCACCACACAGTTGATCCTACTGTTGGGCTGCTGCTCCCTCCCACCCCACACCTGATTGTAAGTTCGACTGCTGCTCTTCCCCCAACCCCACACCTGGTCGTGTAGTTGGGTTGCTGCACCATCGCACCCCACATGTGATCCTTCCGTTGGGGGAGGTGGGGGAAGCAGCAGCCCAACTCAGTATTGTGTGTGGGGTGGGGAAGACAACGAGCATAACTGACGGATCACATTTGGGGTAGAGGAGGAAGTAGCCCAACTGAAGATCACATGTGGGGTGCGATGGTGCAGCAGCCCAACTACAGGATCAGGTGTGGGGTTGGGGAAGAGCAGTAGTCGACCTTACAATCAGGTGTGGGCTGGGGGGCAGCAGCAACCCAACGGTAGGATCAACTGTGGGGTGAAGGGAAAAGCAGCCCAAGTCCAGGATTATGTGTGTGTTGGGTGGGGGAACCACAGCCCAACTACAGAATCAGGCATAGGTGAGGTGCGGCAGGAGTACAACTGAGGGATGACGTGGGAGGTTTGGGGAGCAGCAGCCCAAGTGCAGAATTATTTGTGGTGTGGTGGAAACAGACGGAATGGGACTGTTCTCCTACCCTTCACCACCCCTTTTTTGCCTTCAGGTTTCCACCCCCAGCCATTAACCTCCACCCTCTTGCCTCCTCTGTTAGGACCCAAGCTGATCGTTCCGGCCAATGGGACCCTGCCTCTTCAGTCCCAGGCTCTTTCTCACTGGGCTTTCGGGAGAAACACTGTTCACCCTGGGCTTTTGGGCTCAGGTGACAGTTCACCGCCAGCCAATCAGAAGAAGGGAAGGGAGAAAGAGAGAGGGAGGGAGGGAGAAAGTGTTCCTGTGGAGTTTCCTCTCCCGGGGGTTTGTTTCTCCGCCCAGTTGCCTTGGGTCCGAGCTAGAAAATCCTTTGCACACAAACATCCCAAATACACAATGGCCACAGGAAAGTTAAATTCATGACTTTCTACTTGTCACAATTCCTCAGACTCCTTCTCTTACTTTTACGCCAAAGCTCTTAATATTATAATTACTTTGTTCATATAATCTAACTACATTGTAAAACTCAGTCATATACCCTAACATAGAGAGATTCCTTTCTGGCAGTGTTAATCTTTTGTTATTCCTGATTGGCCTATGAACAGCACAAAAGGTGTGAGGATTGCTCTGGCAGTTTGAGTTGCTTGCCAATTCCTGGAGGGAATGGGGATGGCATTTGAAAGGACCCATGAAGCACATGCTTTCGCAGAGGCACATGTGCCACAAATGCCCAACAACCAAATGCTCAAAAGGAAAACACCTTTACAGCAGCACAACACATATACATATTCCAATGGAACAAATTCCTATAACATAACCAGTTTCTAGTTCATGTGATAATACTCATTACTTTCTATTTATTACCATTTCCTTCATTTCTCTCCCTTTTTCTCAAATTAAAAAATGCACTCAGGTGTAAAGGAGGGTGGGAAGAAGAACAGCTTCAAAAAATAAAACTATCAATCCAGAAAGAGGCACTTTGAGTCATCACTCCAACATATCAGATTCCATTCAGATGGAAGCAAATTCTCCAAAGACAGCTATCAGAGGCAAACAAACAGTGACATAGGAAGGAGCACAAAAGGGAGGGAAATGAAGGAAATGGTCGTTGGTTGAACTGCAACCTGTGAATCAGGCAACCCCGGGATGGGTCTGAACCCCAGGTCATGGATGGAAGGGATGCCAGTGGGCACCTGCCCTCCCTCAGCAGATGGCACCATGGCAGATAACTGGGCAGTAGCCAACCCAGGGATTGACCCTCTCCCACCACAGAGTCCAGTCTCACCTGCAATGCCCCAACAGGTTCTCACCCCACCTTCCTACAGAGAAAGGTTCTCAACAATGGCAGAAGGGATTACCAAGGGGGAAGCTACAGGATGGATAGCGGAACAATGTGATGAGGCGGTTCCGAAGTTTAGAGATGTAACTAGGTTTCTTTCCTCGTGGGGGCCAATAAAATGCCACTATTGCTGCCACACAATAAAAGGGCAGGAATAGTCTTTAGGAGGCTTGTAGAGTGCTCATGGGAGTGCCCCCCCCCAAGAGCAAAAAATGGCCAATATTTTTTCTCAAAAAAAGGGGCATGCATAGCCTTTAGGAGGATTATAGTACTGGGGACTGGGGGGGGGGGCAAAATTGAGCAAAAACCAGTCTGTTTTTCACTCATTTAAGCCCTCCCCAGCCCCCAGGAGCTCTCTAGATGCTTCCTACAGGCTCTGCACAGCCATTTTGGTGAAGCGGGTGAGGTTTTGGGAGGCAAAAAATGCTGTATTCAGTGTATAAGATGCACCCAGATTTTCAGCCTCTTTTTTGAGGAAAAAAGGTGTTTCTTTTTTTTTTTTAATTTCTTAAAAACAGAACTTTTTTATTTTTCTTTAAAAAAAAAACAAATATGTCATCATTTGTCAATCATTAAGACATTGAAGTACAATTTTTTTTGTTGTGTGTGCCCCTCCCTCCCTCCACCCCCCCACCCCCCCTCCTCCTTCCCCCCCCCCGACTTCCCAGAACCCGTACACGGTATGGATTTTTAACTAACACAGTCTAAAATCTATTGAGAAAAAAGAAATAAAGAAATTAATGACATTCTAGATTGACCTTAGCTTCTTCTTACTGAACTGACTTTTAACAGTTTAAATCATTTCTGATCTTAAGCATAGGCTAACTGGAATTTCTTAGTCCCGTATTTATTTTGTATATAGTCAATCCATTTTTTCCAGTCTCGTTTATATATCTCATTTGAATGATCTTTGAGATATGCCGATATTTTAGCCATCTCGGCTAAGTTTGTTACTTTCAATGTCCATTCTTGGATTGTAGGCAAGTCTTCCTTCTTCCAATATTGCGCCACTAACAGTCTTGCTGCAGTTATCAGGTGCAGAATCAAATTGGTCTCTACCACTGTAAAGTCAGTACATATACCTAGTAAAAATAACTGAGGAATAAACTTTATCCTTCTTTTAAAAACATTTTGCATGACCCACCATATTTTTATCCAAAATGCCTTAACCTTTTGGCAGGTCCACCATATATGATAATATGTAGCATCGAGAGAACCACACCTCCAACATTTAGGCTGTACATTCGGATACATAGAAGCCAACTTTTTAGGATCTAAATGCCATCTATAGAACATCTTGTAAAAATTTTCTCTCAGATTTTGAGCTTGTGTAAATTTCACATTTCCTACCCAGATTCTTTCCCATGTATCCAACATTATTGGTTCCTCAATATTTTGAGCCCATTTTATCATACAATCTTTAACTAATTCTGTTTCCGAATCCATCTGTATTAATACATTATATATCCTCTTTATATGCATTAAGCTTTGATCTCTTATTTGTTTAAACAGATTATCCTCAGCTTGGATAAAACCAATTTTTTGATCTATTTTCCACCTAGCCTGTAATTGCCCATACTGAAACCATGTTTGAACTACCTTCTCCTCTTTTAATACCTCTAAAGATTTTAATTGTAATACCCCCCTTTCCGAGGTAAGAAGCTGTCTGTAAGTAATTCTGTCCTGTTTTTGTGCTGTATTCATATTTTCAATTGCGTGTCTAGGAATTGCCCACATGGGTATCTTGTCATTTAATTTATATTGGTATTTCTTCCAAACCCGCAATAAAGCATTTCTTAAAATATGACTTTTAAAATTCTTATCCAATTTTTTGTTGAATAACAGGTAAGCATGCCAACCAAATACCAGATCGTGTCCCTCAATATTCAATATTCTATCATTGGTTAAATGAGTCCAATCACTAATTACAGATAATGCCACTGCATCATAATATAGTTTTAAATTAGGTAGTTTCAATCCTCCTCTCTCACGTACATCTTGCATTATTTTCATCTTTACCCTCGGCTTCTTTCCTGCCCACACAAATTTGTTGATACCCTTCTGCCATTCTAAAAGGTTCGCATCTTTTTTAAGTATAGGTAACATTTGGAAAAGAAATAAAAATTTTGGTAAAATGTTCATTTTCACTGCCGCTATCCTACCCAGCAAAGATAAGTGCAATTTCTCCCATTTTTTCATCTCTGTCTGTATGCTATGCCAAAGTGGTTCATAATTATGCTTATATAATTTCCCATTTGAAGTTAAAATGTTAACTCCAAGATATTTGACTTTTTTAACTACCTCACATCCTAGCATCACTCCTAATTCTTCCTTTTGTTTAATATTCATATTTATAGCTAATATTTTGGTTTTTCCTAAGTTTATTTTAAAACCCGACACTTGACCATATTGATTAATCGTATTCATTAAAACCATACTGGATTCCTGCGGTTGTTCCAATATTATGACCAAATCATCCGCAAAAGCGCGGACTCTATATTCTTGCTGCCTAATCTTGATCCCTTTTAAACCATCCAAGCCCTGTATTTTATTCAACAATACTTCCAAAGTTATAATAAACAATAATGGGGACAAAGGACAGCCCTGTCTTGTACCTTTTCCAATTTGAAAAGAGTCTGTTAAATTTCCATTGACTATAATTTGTGCTGTTTGCTGTTGGTATATTGCTTTAATTGACTGTAAAAAATTATCTCCTATCTGCATTTTTTGCAGTATCTTCAGCAGAAATTGCCAGTTAACTCGATCAAAGGCCTTCTCAGCATCCAAAAATATAAATGCAGCAGGGATCTGGTTGTTCTTTCCCAAATATTCTAATGCATTAATAATTAATCTAACATTACTTTTCATCTGTCTCCCTTGTATAAAACCTGTTTGGTCCATATGTATCAATTGTTGAATGACCAACATTAACCTATTTGCTAATATTTTAGTAAAAATTTTATAATCTACATTCAGTAATGAAATAGGTCTATAATTTTGGGGTTGAGTAGTATCTTGATCTTCTTTGGGTATCAAAGATATAAACGCTGTCTTCCAAGATGGAGGGACTTTACCTTCCATTTGAATCATATTAAATAATTCTCTAAGAGGTTCTACCATTTCTAACTGTAAGTTTTTATAGTAAACCGCTGTCAAGCCATCTGTACCTGGTGCTTTCCCTGACTTTAATTGCTTAATTACCTGCAGGATTTCCCCCGAGGTTATTGGTTGATTCAATTTTTGCCTGTGTTCTTCTCTAACTGAAGGTATTTTCTCTTTGTCTAAATATTTGTCTATGTCTAAACCATTAATTTTATCCCCTTTATACAGTTCTGTAAAAAATTCCCAGAAAGCCTTTTGAATCTCTTCCTGTTGAAACACCTCCTTCCCTCTGTAAATCAGTTTAGATATATTTCGAGTTTTCCTTTTTTTCCTAATCTGATAAGCTAACCATCTGCCAGGTTTGTTTGCATTACAAAAAGTATTGTGTTTTGCATATAATAAATTAGTAGCTACCTGGTCGGAGATCAACATGTCAAATTGAGATTTTAATATGTTAATAGCTTCCTTAACCTTTGTATCGTCTGGGTTCATTGTTAACTCCACCTCTTTTCTCTTAATTTCCTCTTCCAGTTCTGTTCGTTTTAACCCTTGCTTATTTCTATGTGTTTTATTTATATTCATCAAAACTCCTCTCATATACGCTTTGCTTGCGTCCCATACAAATTCCATAGATGTACCCTTATTCATATTCAAAACAAAAGGTGTTTCTTATACTCCGAAAAATACAGTACATTAAACTTTTCCATCACTGGCCTCTGCCTGCAATATTAAAATGGCCACGAGGTAGCAGGCTGTTATTGGTCCCACAATTTCCCATGGATTTTTTGGGGGAAGCAATTATTTTTATTACTTATTCTTATTTATATTACATTTTGAGATGACTGCTGTCAGTCTGTCATACTCAAAATGGCCATGAAATGGCAACCTAAACACAAAACATATGCCAGAAGAAGATTCAGGGTCCAATTTTGTGGTTAAAAATGGTGCTAGTTGCTGTTTTTAAAATTAAGACGCGTAATCATGTTCAAAGGAAAACAAGGAAGTCCATTTGCCTCTTGAAAAAGCATCTTTGGGACATTTTCCATTGAGGGTTTTTTTTCATATTTGTACCCAGTTGATTGCTCATTGGTTGCAATAGGAATTGATTGACAAACATGAATTGATCAGCTGGCTTGTTGCCTGAACCTGGAATTCTGGGGTGAGAGTGACTGTAGTCATCCAGATGGTTTTTAATGCCTAAGGATAGAATAGATTAGGGTAGACTAGAATGGAGTGGAGTGGAGCAGAATAGCCATAGCACTTAGAGGCAGCCTATTGGCCCCAACAACCTGGGTCTTCATTTTACCCACCTCGGAAGGACGGAAGGCTGAGTCAACCTTGAGCCTGGTGAGATTCGAACTGCCAAATCACAGATAACTGGCAGTCAGCAGAAGGAAACTGCAGAACTGCATTCTAATCACTGTGCCACCATCGCTGAGTAGAATAGAGTGTACAGTAGAGTGTAGAGTAGAGAGGAGTAGAGTAGAGTAGAGTAGAACAGAACAGAACAGAACAGAACAGAATAAATAGAATGGCACCAAACTCTATAGCTCTGGGTGATCTTCCCCAGCAGTCTCTGGAGACAAGAGACCATGTTGAAGGACAGCAGAAGGTCAATATCCTTGTTATTCAAGCTTTTCCTTTTCAGTTGAAGCTTAGCTTCTCTCCTTTTGAATCATGAAAGCACCTGGATATTCCACTTTGTGAGAGTTGTTATATACCGTATTTTTCAGACTATAAGACACACCTTTTCCCTCCCTAAAAGAGGGTGAAAATTTGGGTGCGTCTTATACACTGAATGTAGCCCCACCCACCCACCGGCCCCAACCCTTTGGCCTCTGCCTCCCAGCAATTTACCTCTTTGCAGCAAATGGGGGCTTGCGGGGGCTTCAATAGCCTATAGCAATTCCTGCAGCCTGAAAAGCTGATGGAAGAAATGGAAAGTGAAATTTGCTGTTTGCTCCGCGACAAATTGCTGGGAGGCAGATTTTTTTTTCTTGCGCTAATCAGGCTGTTTGCTGCAAGGAGGCAAGTCAACAACTATAAATGCCTACAGAATGTTCAAATCATTAGGCTTAATTTTTAAAGACTGCTTTATTATTCTAGACAATTTAACAAAATGAAGAAGCTTTTTAAAATAAATGCTTGATCTGAAGAGGCCCCGTGCTATTGTTTTAAAAAGCGCTATTCTTTTAAATAGCAGAGAATAACTATACTTCCAGAAAGCACATCAATTTTAACAGCATCTGTACAAGTATAGACTGAAATATAACACTACAAGCAGTGTATATTGCCTGTACTGTTTGTTACAAGGGGGCAAATTGCTGGGAGGCAGAGGCAGATATTTTTCCCTTGTTTTCCACCCCAAAAGCTAGGTGCATCTTATACTTCAGAGTGTCTTATACTCTGAAAAAATATGGTATTGTAATGTGTTTCCCCCCCAAATAAGACAGGGTCTTATTTTCTTTTAACCCCTGAAGTACTTGGCCTTATTTTCGGGGAGGTCTTATTATTTTTGAGGTACAGAAGGTGTATAGTGTATAGTTGTCAGTTGAAGTTTTCATTCTGGTCCTCTGTTGGAGCGGGAAAATGCTCTCTCCTGATTGGTTGTTCAGGTGATCATTTTTCTTTAAAAGGTGCTGTGACAACCAGGGAGTTGATACCCCACAGGCAGTATTGAATAGAGGTCTGTTAGAATTCACTCTGGCCTCGCCTCCAATCGAAAGCTTCTCTCTTTTTCTCTTATTTTGTGGAAGTCGCTGAAATCCCAAAATGGGACGGAATAAAAACTGTAACAACTCCAGATTATTTTCCTTCTTTCCATCCAAACTTGACTTCATCACTTGAATGCTAACTTTTGTTTAAAGTAGTGATTGAAACAGTTGTCGTGGTCCTTGTCCAAGCCAGTTCCATACTTTTAGAATTGCTGATAGATATTACAATTCTTGATCATTGTAGAAAAAACTGATTTTTTTTTAGAATTGGTAAATGTTTCTCACAGTAAAATAATCCTCATACTTTTATGATAGGTCTGTTTTAATGATTAAATTATTTTGAATCCTCTTTAGTAGCCAGGTAAAAAATAATGGTTTGTTTGTGACTCTTAATAGCTCATGTTTTTACATTTGTTCTGGCTGTAAGCTGCTCCTTTGTGTTCATTTCTGGCCTCAGAAGGATAATGTAGCACTTGGGGATGAAGATGCAGACCAGCAGACCAGCACTGGAGGCCAGGATGGAGAAGGCCTGAACAGCCACCATGTATTTCCCTTTGGTGCTCAGGTAGGTGGGCACAAAAGTCACCCAGACGCTGCAGAAGACCAGCATGCTGAAGGTGATCAGCTTGGCTTCATTGAAGGCCCCAGGCAGATTCCTGGCCAGGAAAGCCACCGTGAAGCAGATGGCAGCCAGGAAGCCCATGTAGCTGAGGGTGACGTAGAACATGACAACGGCCCCTTCGTTGCATTGCAGGATGATCTCTCCAGGCTGGGAGTGGAGGTCAGAGTCAGGGAAGGGGGGAGAAACTCCCAGCCAGATGGAGCAGATGATAATTTGGACTGCAGAAGAAGACAGGATGATGGAGTTGGCCAAGCTCTTCCCCAACCATCTCTTCACCCGATTTCCTGGTTTTGTGGCCAGGAAAGCCAGCACCACCGTGATGGTTTTGGCCAAGAGAGAAGAAACAGCAACTGAGAAGATGATGCTGAAAACCATTTGTCGGAGAAGGCAGGTGGCTTTCCTTGGTTGACCAATGAAGAGAGAAGGAGACAAGAAGCAAAGCAGGAGGGAGACCAGGAGGATGTAGGAGAGGTCCCGGTTGTTGGCTTTGACAATGGGAGTTTCTCCATATTTAATGAAGATAATTAAAACAAGGACTGTAGTTAGGAAGAAGAGCAGGGCAAAAGAGACCAGGATGATGCCCAGATGTTCTTCATAAGACAGGAAGGCTATAATTTTGGGGATACATTGGACTCTGGCTTCATTTGGATATTTGTCATCTGGACACTTGGTGCATTTTTCTGCATCTGAGAAACCAAAAATCGGTTTTCTTTATTATTTTGTTCCTTTTATTTTTCATTAAAAATAGCATAAGAGGGATGTAACTTTTTTTAAAGTAGCTAGGCTAGTTGAGGAAAGTCCTGGGGTGTTAATTATTTCTGGTGTAATGTGTAATGTAATTCATAGGAAGCTGCATTATTACAGGTTAATAATGAATCACATAATCTTTTTATTCAAATATTTAGAGTCCTGCCACATGGCAGTTAATATGCTGGACTTAGAGGATACCTACAGTATTCTGTAATATCTGGAAGCTATATGGAATTTTGGAGAAATTTCCTCACAGTGACAACAATTAACCAGTGGAACAGCTGGCCTCCAGAAGTTGTGGGTGCTTCAACGTTGGATGTTTTTAAGAAGAGACTGGACAGTCACTTGTCTGAAATGGTATCAGGTCTCCTACTTGAGCAGGGGGTAGCACTAGAAGACCTCCAAGGTCCTTTCCAGCTCTACTCTGATTGATTGATTGATAGATTGATTGATTGATTGATTGATCAACATGACTGGCAAAATATTTGTGCAATGAGTTGCCCCCATATCTATCCACAGCACCACATTATGGACCAGTGACACCTTTTCAGTGATCCTCAAGGGGAGGATCCAATATACAGTGAATTGCAGAGTCTTTCAGAAGGTGGACCTAAAACTATTCATCAAGTTTCAAAGAACTCAGATGTTACTAGAAAGGTGAACTTAGCAGCACATATCCAGACTAAAAAGCAGGAGAGATGTTTCCTCTGCTGTTAGTAAAGCTTGCCCAGTCTACCACCCCCTCCTCCCATCTCCTCCCAGCCCCTCCTTCAAAGACTTTTTGATTTACTTCCTTTTAGATAAGAAATTGTGCATGTTAAAAATTAAAAAAAGGTGAGCCTGTTTCTTTTAACTTGCACTTTCATGAAAAGATTCTGGATGGATCCAGTTCCACAAAGCCTCATTTTCCTCAGTGTGACCCACCTTCCTGAGTGGAGAAGGTCCCCTCCGGACAAGGAACGCAGTCATAGCAGCAAACTGGCTCTCCTTCTCGAGCCCTCTTGACAAATCCAGGAAGACAATTTTCCGCACAGTTGGACTGAGGCAGGGACTGAGCAGAAAAATGAAGAAAGCCAAAGAAAATGTGTTAGTAGTCAACATTCACGGAAAATAGAGATGGACACCGAGATTAGCCAAATAGCCTCTGGTCTTCATGTAAGTAAATATGAAATACCTGACTACTACTAAGAAGATGCAGGAGGTATAACTAACTACTGGCAGATTCTTCATTTAGTTCCTCCCTTTTGCTTTTGGCATTTAACATTACAATAAAGGATTTTTCTACTTAATAAAGTCAGCAGAGATGGAATTGAAAAAAGATTTACATATGATGATATATTCATATTAAAACGGAGAATAAAATTTATTGTAAAAGATTTAGGAAATTTCTATCCCATTAGATTTTTCAATAAAGAATAAAAGGAAGAAACCTCTGACCAGTAAGATCTTGAAAGATTTCCATAAAACATGGCAAAGCCCCTCCACTCACTGTAGGTCCCGTCTGTTGAAGAACTACAATCAGATAACACCAACTGGCATGGGATGCCAACCACCCTGGAGACTCTCGGCTTTGCCCACTTGAAATGGGACCTCAGGCTTTGGAAAACAGAGAAACGACTCCAAAATTTCTCCCACCTTATTGAGCAACTTTAGCTGTGAAAGAGCATCTTCTTCGATAGAAAGTCTCTGTCTTTTAAAATACGCCAGAATCTCTAACCTTGGATGTTCGTTGGGGAGAACCAAGAAGCCGCCAATGCCAACATCTGCTCTTATCTCTCCATTTTGGTCCAAGTACAGTTTAAACTCAGAAATATTCCAAAATTCATTCTTCTCCAGAAAGGGATGAAACTAGAATGGGAACATCAAGAATTTGAAAAAGAGAAAACTTTGTTTCTTATCCCACATTGAATCTTTCTTTTACAATTGTCCAATCTCCAAATATGGTTAAATAGGGTAGAAATACTGCCAATATCTTCATAAGTGAATGAAAAAGTTTGAGAAAAATTTGTCAATCACATCCTGACAAAATATAAAGAAAATATAATCCACACAGTTGGGCAATTATAGGGAACATTCAATAGAATGAACAGAGAAAAAAAAAGATGATCCATAAACTCTTTGAAAACAACAGGTTGATTTCCTGAAAGGATGGGTTGATCAAGAAGAAATCTTTCAGGCTAATCTTCTCCCTTGTAATCCTGATGGAAAACACCTCCAGATGTGCTAATTCTGCTTTATTGTAATGTGACTTTAACAAAAAATTTAAAATCTGAAAGAACAAATCTCCCACCAACACTTTTCTCAGCCTGAAAAGTTAGGGAGGATCCTTTCTGAGTTTCTTTCTCTCCCATTATGCAGCTGCAGGATTCTCCCCTCTTATCTGATCCCTCCCTAGGCAGCCTCTCTTCTCCTCATCCCAAAAGTCATTCTCACATATCATTACACTTTATAAATGGATTATGGGAACTCTGGTGATAGAACTGGGTTTCAATAAAAGACTCACAAAGAATTTTGTGAATTTTGTGGAAACTTGAGGGGTGGTATGATAACTAAATGGATAAAAACTGTCATCAAAATGTTACTCAAATAATTTTTAATCTTTCCTATGAAACCTGAAGGTGATGGATTATAATTTGCCATTGGTCATCAATACGGTAATTAATAGGATCTTAGAGTAAGCTAATTTGATGTGATTTAAAGAATATAAAGTCTTTCAACTTAGAAGCTTTATTTGAAACTTTATTTTAAATTTCATTTTAAAAATTTGATAAAATAACAATGGTTTTAAATCAACTTGAAGGCAATAATCATAAGCACGCAACAATTGTTGAATCGGATGGATTGGATGGACTGGAACTTAATTTGCTGCTGGCATCCCTGAAGGAGGAGTCTGGTTTGAAGGCAGGCTGCTTGGAGATGGCTGGAGAGGCCATGGACCCTGAAGACTCAAAGTGGACAGAAGGGATGACTGATGAAACGGATTCTTTCAAGAAGATTGAGGGAGATTTGGGGATGAACTTGTCATATTTAACTGGAAAACAAAGAGTTTAAGATTCATCATGTTCCCATTTACAGGAGGTCCCATGACTTTGGGGAATGGGAAGCAGTTGTTGAGAAAGATCCTAATTAAAAATCCTTATTAAGAATCAACCAAAGCTGTTTAACCCTGGGCAGATTCTGGATGGATCAGAGGTAATGAATGTGGCGGTCTGTAGTAGAGAAGAAGCCCTTATAAATATTCTGTGAGTTAAGTACAACAGCAGATAACACAGAAGTTTGAAGTTTTGAAATTTATTGTTGGATTGCCTGTTAACTACGTTTTTTTATATACAGCAGATAGATGACAAGTCAAGGAGTTTCAAATTGATGTCTAATTTATGATGGTGGGCCTGTTTTGCATGGGGGAGAAACTATTATAGTTGTATTGTATTCAACAGGGGGGGAAATATGGATGTTTTTGTCTGTTTTTAATGCAGGTTTTTTTAAAAAAATGTGTTGTCTACTTTTGTTTTGTCATTTAATAGTTTTATTTTACCAGGAGATGTTCATGGAAAGAAGGCAAATGCAGCCATAAGAATCTCAGGAAGTGAACGTTCTGGTTTGAGGAGACCCCAACTCAAGGACCAGGTCTCTTTTCCTTTTTCCTTCCCTTCCCATTCCCTCCATTTATCATCCTTTCCTTCTTTCCCATTGCCTGTCCTTTCCCTCCCCCTCCCTCCCCTTCCCTTCTGTTCCCTTCCTTCCTTCCCTCCTTCCTTCCTGGGGGTCTGAGGGAGAGTCAGGGGACCCCTTTCCTCCTTGACCCCCTCGCCAACATCTGCTCTGATGGCAATTATGGCTAAAAGTCCTTTGGAAGTTGGGGCTACCCCCTCCCCCTCCCCATTGCAGAAGCTCCTCTTGCTGCAGAATTGGGAAAGTTCGGCCAGGTCCAAGGGGAGGAGGGGGGGATTGACCAGCTCAGCCAACAGATTTCAGTCGTCCCTCCTGGCTCACCCGAGCCACTCCAATTTCCCCCCTGGCCAAAGGAGTCGGGGAGAGAATGGATGGGAGGAAAGAAAAACCAGGGGAAGAGGGAGGGAGATCCAGAGGAAACGGGGAGTGGCCCTTGCCCTGTTTCCGCCTCCTCCCAGGCGGCCCACAAGGTTGAAAAGCTTCTGATTCCTCTCTCTCTTTTTATCCCCCCCCCGCTCTCTCTCTCTCTCTCTCTCTCTCTCTCTCTCTCTCTCTCTCTCACACACACACACACACACACACACACACATCCCTGCAAGTCCCCCTACTCTGCCTCCTCCGGGGAGAGAAGGTTGCCTGCGCAGAAGAGGCACCGATCGAAACGTGTCCCAATAAGTTAATCAGCTGGGCTTTCCTGGGATGCGAGCGATGCTGCTGGGTGCTTGGAAAGGACGTCGGCCACCGGCCCACCACTAAAATCCAACAATGAGCTGGAGCTGGTTGGGAGAGAGAGAGATAGAGAGAGAGAGGGAGGGAGGGAGGGAGGGAGGGAGGGAGAGGGAGGGAGAGAGAGAGAGAGAGAGAGAGAGAGAGAGAGAGAGAGAGTGAGAGAGAGAGAGAGAGAGAGAGTGTAAAATGGGTGGTTTCATCCAAAGGAGCTATGGTTTCAGGTGGATCTCCTAGCTTTGGAAGGAGGAAAGGGAGGGGGAGAAAGAGAGAGAAAGAGAGAAATGAAAGAAAAGGAAAAAGAAAGAAAAGGAAAAGAAAGGAAAGGAGAGAGAGAAAGAAAGAGGGAGTTATGGAAGGAAGGGAAAGAAAGAAAGAGAGGGAGGGAGGAGGAAGTTGAATGAGATATAGTTGGATGGATGGGTCAATAGATACATGGAGGGAGGGAGGGAGAGAACATGAGAGGAAGGAAGGACACAAACCATGGCTTCAGAAGACTCCTTCAAACAGCACAACAATGTTTGAAAGGGCTGGAAGGGATCTTGGGGGTCATTTTCTAGTCCAATCCCTGCTCTAGTAGGTGCCTTGGAAGCCATCTAGTCCAACCCCCTGCTCCAGCAGGAGACTTTATACACTCTGGATTATTTTGGTGCCTCTAACAGAGAGGAAAATTGCCAGAAAAGGGAAGGAGTTTACTAGGACAAGGCTGCCATGCAGAGGAAGGCAGAGACAGTCCTTGACTTATGACAATTGAGCCCAACATTTTGGTTGCTAAGCAAGAGCATTGTTAAGTGAGCTTTGCCACATTTTACTCAATCCATGACATCTCCTGGCTCTAACAGTCATGTGCAGGCTAGGGAAGAACATCTGAAGGCCTGTGTAATGTTCTAATGTGCAGAAGGGATATTTAAACGTGTGGCAGAAAATGGACTCTGGGTGTGTTTTTCCAAAGGCAATAAGTGAGGTTGAATGTGTATAGTTTTAGAAGAGCTGTGTGTGTGTGTGTCTACATACACATACAGTGTATAAAGTAATGTATCTTTTTGTGTGCCTATAAACACACTGTACCTTGTAATATGTATGTACACATATGGCATATATACATAGGATTAAATTGTGTATTTTGGATGTTCATTAGTAGTAAATAAATAGACAGGGAAATTGTATCTTGTTGATGCAAGGAGAGGCCAGGCAAGGTACCTCTTGACGTGAGTGATGTCAAGTTGGCTACACCCACCCAATCACATGCCCACCAAGCCACACCCACCCAATCACATGCCCACCAAGCCATGCCCATCCAGTCACATGACCACCAAGCCACACCCACCCAATCACATGACCACCAAGCCATGCCCACCCAGTCACAAGACCACCAAGCCACACCCACCCAGTCACAAGACGACCAAGCCATGCCCACCCAGTCACAAGACCACCAAGCCACACCCACCCAGTCACAAGACGACCAAGCCATGCCCACAGAACCAGTAGTAAAAAGATTTGAATCCCACCACTGGATAGAACCCTCTTCCAATAACTGACTCCTGTTACACACGAGTGTAAGATCTGCTCACTCTTATTCCAGAGTTTCAGACTTGGAAAAAGTGAATTCAGTTACAAGAGAGGAGATTTTAACTAAATGAGAGAAAAAATAGGATAAAAGGATGAGCTGTTTTAGAGCTGAGCCACTAAAGCATCCACTTCATGGATCGTCTGAGAGCAAAGACTGAGCAGCCATCAGTCAGAGAAGCTTGAACTGGGATTCCTGCACAGAGGAGGGGTTGGGCTTGATGGTCTCAGGGTTTCCTCCAAATTTATAAAGGTTGTCATGCCACAACATGTACTGTATTTTTCGGAGTATAAGATTCACTGGAGTATAAGACACACCAAAGTTTTGAAGAGGCATTTTTTTTTAAAAAAAGTAGGTAGGTAGGAAGAGGGAGAGAAAGAGAGAGAAATACAGTAGATAGGTAGGGAGAGAGAGTAGTTAGGTAGGGAGGTAGATAAAAGGACAGAGAGAGAAAAATAGAGAGAGATAGAGAGAGAAATACAGTAGGTAGGTAGGGATAGAGAGAGGGGGCGTAGGTAGGTAGAGGGTTAGAGAGAGACAAATAAAAAGAAATAGAGAGAGAAATACAGTAGGGAGGGGCGGAGAGAGTAGCTAGGTAGGTAGATGTTTCCAGGTGTATTTATCCATGTGCTGGAGAAGGAAATCGCTGACAATCTGCAGCACCTAAGACTTTGTTTCTGCTAGCACAGCACTTGATCAATGTAATTCTCATCAACCAGTTAAATAGCTTTCCAACAGGAGAAAAAAAAGTTTTTACACTCTGCAAACATCCCCCAAACAGCCCATTTTTGTGAAAATGCCCCCACATTTAAAAAAAAAAAATCATGAATAGCCTGGGGGGGGGGGGCTTGCAGAGTGCTCCTTGTTGGACTTGCAAAAATGGTCCATTTTTTGCTCATTACTGCCCTCCCCAGCCCCCAGGAGCTCTCTGAAATCCTCCATAAGGGTATGCACAACCATTTTGGTGAAGGGGCGGGGCTTCAGGAGGCAAAAAATGCTGTATTGGATGTATAAGATGCACCCTGATTTTCAGCCTCTTTTTTAAGGGAAAGAAGTGCATCTAATATTCTGAAAAATACGGGAACTCTTGTGCTGTTGTTGCTCTATCGCCACCTAGTGGCCGGGGGCAGATAAGCCTAACTCTAAGGTCTGAAGCCAGACTCCATTTTCTGTCAGCCTTTGGAGAAGACGGAAGCAGCCGTTGTGACCGAGACCCCTGGTCATCCGGAGACGGCCTCCGTCCCTCACACGGAGCATCGCTGGAGAGGTTCCAGCTGCTCCTTTGCTGGCTGTTAGTTAATGCTGCCTATCTCGTCTTTCTATTTGATTTCCACTCTTTGCATCTCCTCAGTTTCACCTGCCCTCTTCTCCCAATAAAGCATCCAGATCCACGCCAGGCTCCCTTTCATTGGAGGAGAATAGGGGGGCTTAGCTGCCTGTCCAGCTGCACACAGACCCACCTGCAATGGGGACGGAAGGAAGGGGGAATTCCACCAGGCTAATCACAAACCCACAAATAAGGGAATTTATTTTAAAAAAGAATAGAAGCATTTTCCAATTAGCAGTGCTAAATATAAAAATGCCATGGTATCTACTCTTTGGAACCATTAATTCCCTGAGTAATTAAATAGACCAGATCTGTTGAGATGGTTCCCCTCCTTCTCCTCTGGATTCCTCCTCCAAAGGATCTAAGATTAATGGATCCATATTGGGACCCCCTTACCTGCCATTGCTGCAGCCTTGGAGACCCCGAGATCTTTTCTCCCTCCTTCCTTCCCCTCCTCGATTTGGAGGAATAAGCAGCATTCAGGGCCTGGGCCAGAGTCTTCGTGAGACTGTAAGATTGGTAGCCATTTGGGGCCGTTTCTCTGTCCCTTTTCCTCTGGGTCTCCAGTGGGGCTTTCTGGGTGCATCTTCTGCGGCCTTTGACAGAAAAGACATTCTTTGAAAGAGAACAATGAAAATAATGATCTTGAAACTTTTCTTCCACAAAGAAAAAGGGTTGAAAGGCGGAATCTATTGGCCTTTCTTTTGGCAGATAACCAAAGCTCCAAATACTATGGATGTATTTGAGAAGTCTGAGCTTGTTCATTCTGTACCCTTTAAAGTATGTGAGGATCCAGACTTTCCCCTCAATGGGTCCTGGGAGACGCATAAAAGTTAAATGGAAAGGAAGAATTCTCCCCCAATGGGAATCAAATTCCATGAAGTGAACAAAGACGTTGACTTGTCTCCACTTAGAGAGGGAATCCCTGAGGGCTGCTGTATATCCAGTTGTTGAGAACAGTTGTGATATAACCACACAAATTCCATTCCTGACAAGCACAGGAGTAAAAGTCCTCATGAAATTCTCTCCCTTTTCTGTGTCTGAAGCAAAGAGGCCAATCAGGGTCCATCTGAAGTGGAGGAGCAGCTGGACAATTGCTGGGTAATGGAATCCTTCTTTGGGGAACATGTGGTGGAAAAAGGGGAATTTGCTTTTATCACTCAGAGCCTCTGAAGCTTCTAAACAACTGATCTGGAAAAGGAATTGAAAGGATTAGAGCCGTGATGGGGAACCTGTGGCATGCAGAGCGTCCTCTCCCGGCACACCAGCCACTCCAGCCCAGCTCCACTAGCATCCACATGCAGGCGTACCTCCTGCCGGCCAGCTGGTTTTTGGGCCTTTGTGGGGGGCCAGGGCGGGGGACGCGTGAGTGTGTGTGTGTGTGTGTGTGTGTACGTGCTCACATTGCGCAGGAAACTCCGGTGGGCTGGAATGAATGGTCTGGGCCTCCAGTGCTTTCTCGCTCAGTAGGAGGCTTCCTTCAGCCTTAAAACAGTTTCAGGGGTTTTATTTTTTATTTTTTGCTTTGAGGTTGGTACAGGAGGCTTTCCAGGGCCAAAATGGGGTGCAGAAAGTGCAGGGTTTTTCCCCCCCATTTTGGCCCTGGAAAGCCTCTTGCACCAACCTGGAAGCAAAGAAAAAACCATGCAACTGTTTGAAGGCTGAAGGAAGCCTCCAACTGAGCCAGGAAGCACGGGGGGGGGGGGGGAGGCCATCCACACTCACTTCCAGCCCACCAGAGTTTTCTGCCCCAGTGCAGAAATGAGAGCCTGTCCTGTGGAGCCCACTGCCGCTTGGGCTGGCTGGCTGGGGAGGAGGCAATCATGGTGCTTAGGTGGCAGCAGCCTCCATGCCCCAACTGTGCCATGG
>NW_022473592.1:83905-115286 GCF_009769535.1 Thamnophis elegans
AAACGAAGATGTGGAGGCCGCCATAATCACGGTGGAACCGTACATACCGGAACCCATCTACCCCAACATCCCCATCATTGATGAGCGAAGGATGTCGGACGTTCTGCCTTGCACGACAATGTGATGGTTGGTAAGTGAACTAATTTGGTTGCCAGGTTTTCTTTATGTTTCCATTTTAAAGGTATTCTGTTGTTATTGTTATTGTTATTTAATTCTTAATACCTTTTGTTGTTTTGCATTTCTTGCTTTTCGGGGGTTTGTGTGGGTGTGGTTGGACTATGGAAACTAATAGGAAAGAAAACTAGGAGCCTTTAATTTGGTTGCTCTGTTTTTTATTTTGTTTCTATTTCATTATTCTTAAAATATTCAATCTGTGTTTCTTTTGCCCCAGGACAAATTGCAGCAACCATCACATTGTTGACCAGGGCTGAACGTCTGACCTCGTCTTCCATCAATCATGGTGATGTTGGGATCGATGGATTCCGGTATGGAGGTTCCACAGTGATGGAGGCCTCCTCCTCATCTTCAGCTGGAGGTTCTGGTGACACTTGCAACACCTTCAACGCAGAGGCCAACCATACATGGACCCCAAGGATGACAAAAGTCGTTTTCCAGAGTCTCTGAGGAAGTTCTGAGGGCTCTCACTGGATGGCCGCACCAGTTCTGAAGGGACGGAAGGGGGACAATATGGGGGCGATGGAGCGAGTGGTTTGGAGGACTTTTGAGACTTTTTTCGTACAGTGAACCGCTGCACATCTGTCGTACAAAAACATCAGATCGCTCGCTATTAGTGGATTGATCTGTGTTTTAAAATGTTCCTCCAGCTAACTTCAGTACATGTGAATACGCATCGCTCATCTTCATGCACGTTGCGCAGCAGCCTCTATCACTCTACCCATACAGTGGTGCGCCATTGGCCTTTTTACAGTGTGCATGAATATATATTTTCCTCGAATCTTAATTTAGTTTCAAAGTTTTTGTCCTGAAATTCTTAGTTCCTGCATTGCATTTGTTCTTATGCCCTTTTTCTATTTCTTTTTGCATCTTAAAATTCATTTGTAATTAAATCATTAAATGTTACTGTTTTTTTCGGGCATTTCATTTTCTTGCAATTGAATTTTTTTCCAGTGGTCATTGCATTTACGTGTCTTGAATAAATAAGATAATGATGAAATACATGTATCACAAAGTTTGGGAGTAAAGTGATGGGTGGCATCAGAATTTTTCACACAGTTGAGATATGGGAAAAATACTTGAAATAAATTATTTGCATCGATATGTCCTGATGATAATTTTAAAGAAAACAAAAAATGTGTTTGCATAAATTGAAGAATTATTTCCCTGTGTTGTGATTGAGAGGTTATGTTGGGGGAGGGGGGGCGATGATAACGTCCTCAATGGCTCAAGGGGGCGATTCTTTCAAAAAGGTTAAGAGCCACTGATCTGGAGCATAAAAAACACACCCTGTAATTGACTTAGTAATGGCCGAATCAGAAACATTCTAGCTGGCAGAACCCAACTTTCCTTCCCAATATAAATGGACCTTTTGTGCAGCACAAGATTCAAAGAGTCTTTCAAAGGAAGGTCAAACTGGCGTTGAACTAACACGCTCAACGCTCTTTTTCATGGCCAGAAAACCTACATTTAAGAGGAGCTTGTCAAGGGGCATAGAAAGCCCCAGGGAGGCTTCCATCCATAGATACCTCTGGAAAAGCCAGGCGTTGGCTCCCCTCTGTCCCTCCAGCCAGAAGGACCTGGGAAGGGATGCATCCAGGGGGGGGGGGGATCAGTTGGACAAACTAACAGGGCCTGCCAGATCCCCCCCTCCCCATTGACTGCCTCAACCACAACTGGCGATGAAGCGAAGACCTTTTCCGGATTGCTGGGGGTGGAGGTGCGGGGCCCTCACCCGTGCTCAGCAAAGCAAGTCCAGGGAAGTCCTTTGCGCTGGCCGGAAAAGGTCTTCACTCCCTCCCTCTTGCAACACGCCCCGATGTGAAAAACACCGAGATTGGTGCACTTGGGGCTGCTGCGACGTCCAGGGAGGCTAAACCCAAGCCCCATTAGCCCCCAAAGCTCGCCCCTCCTTCTCGCTCCCCCCCAGCCCTCCTGCCCAGTTGAAAGAAGCGAGGGATTCTTCCACAGCCGAGGAAGGAACAAGAGTGGAGGACTCGCCCACCCCGCCAGGCTGCCCCAGGGCTCTGCGCCCCCCAGAAACAGCAAGGTCGAAGGAGGGTCCCTCCCTGGATCCTCTGGGGAAGGGCCGGGGACCGCACTGGACCTCGTTCCAGCTGCCGCTCCTCTCTCACCCTCCGGGAGCCAGGTAGGCTGTTATTCCCTTCACCACACAGTTGATCCTACCTTTGGGCTGCTGCTCCCTCCCACCCCACACCTGATTGTAAGTTTGACTGCTGCTCTTCCCCTAACCCCACACCTGGTCGTGTAGTTGGGCTGCTGCACCATCGCACCCCACATGTGATCCTTCCGTTGGGGGGGTGGGGGAAGCAGCAGCCCAACTCAGTATTGTGTGTGGGGTGGGGAAGACAACGAGCATAACTGACGGATCACATTTGGGGTAGAGGAGGAAGTAGCCCAACTGAAGATCACATGTGGGGTGCGATGGTGCAGCAGCCCAACTACACGATCAGATGTGGGGTTGGGGGAAGAGCAGTAGTCGACCTTACAATCAGGTGTGGGCTGGGGGGCAGCAGCAACCCAACAGTAGGATCAACTGTGGGGTGAAGGGAACAGCAGCCCAAGTCCAGGATTATGTGTGTGTTGGGTGGGGGAACCACAGCCCAACTACAGAATCAGGCATAGGTGAGGTGCGGCAGGAGTACAACTGAGGGATGACGTGGGAGGTTTGGGGAGCAGCAGCCCAAGTGCAGAATTATTTGTGGTGTGGCGGAAACAGACGGAATGGGACTGTTCTCCTCCTACCCTTCGCCACCCCTTTTTTGCCTTCAGGTTTCCACCCCCAGCCATTAACCTCCACCCTCTTGCCTCCTCTGTTAGGACCCAAGCTAATTGTTCGGCCAATGGGACCCAGCCTCTTTAGTCCCAGGCTCTTCCTCACTGGGCTTTTGGGAGAAACACTGTTCACCCTGGGCTTTTGGGCTCAGGTGACAGTTCACCACCAGCCAATCAGAAGAAGGGAAGAGAGAAAGAGAGAGGGAGGGAGGGAGGGAGAAAGTGTGGAGTTTCCTCTCCGGGGATTTGTTTCTCCGCCCAGTTGCCTTGGGTCCGAGCTAGAAAATCCTTTGCACACACACACCCCAAATACACAATGGCCACAGGAAAGTTAAATTCATGACTTTCTACTTGTCACAATTCCTCAGACTCCTTCTCTTACTTTTACGCCAAAGCTCTTAATATTATAATTACTTTGTTCATATAATCTAACTACATTGCAAAACTCAGTCATATACCCTAACATAGAGAGATTCCTTTCTGGCAGGGTTTATCTTTTGTTATTCCTGATTGGCCTATGAACAGCACAAAAGGTGTGAGGATTGCTTTGGTAGTTTGAGTTCCTTGCCAATTCCTGGAGGGAATGGGGATGGCATTTGAAAGGACCCATGAAGCACATGCTTTCGCAGAGGCACATGTGCCACAAATGCCCAACAACCAAATGCTCAGAAGGAAAACACCTTTACAGCAGCACAACACATATACATATTCCAATGGAACAAATTCCTATAACATAACCAGTTTCTACTTCATGTGATAATACTCATTACTTTCTATTTATTACCATTTCCTTCATTTCTCTCCCTTTTTCTCAAATTAAAAATGCACTCAGGTGTAAAGGAGGGAGGGAAGAAGTACAGCTTCAAAAAATAAAACAAGCAATCCAAAAAGAGGCACTTTGAGTCAACACTCCAACATATCAGATTCCATTTAGATGGAAGCAAATTCTCCAAAGGCAGCTATAAGAGGCAAACAAACAGTGACATAGGAAGGAGCACAAAAGGGAGAGAAATGAAGGAAATGGTCGTTGGTTGAACTGCAACCTGTGAATCAGGCAACCCCGGGATGGGTCTGAACCCCAGGTCATGGATGGAAGGGATGCCAGTGGGCACCTGCCCTCCCTCAGCAGATGGCACCATGGCAGATAACTGGGCAGTAGCCAACCCAGGGATTGACCCCCTCCCCCCACAGAGTCCAGTCTCACCTGCAATGCCCCAACAGGTTCTCACCCCACCTTCCTACAGAGAAAGGTTCTCAACAATGGAAGAAGGGATTACCAAGGGGGAAGCTACAGGATGGATAGCGGAACAATGTGATGAGGCGGTTCCGAAGTTTAGAGATGTAACTAGGTTTCTTTCCTCGTGTGGGCCAATGAAATGCCACTATTGCTGTCACACAATAAAAGGGCATGAATAGTCTTTAGGAGGCTTCTAGAGTGCTCATGGGGTGCCCCCCCAAAGAGCAAAAAATGGCCAATATTTTTTCTCAAAAAAGGGGCATGCATAGCCTTTAGGAGGATTATAGTCCTGGGGACTGGGGGGGGGGCAAAATTGAGCAAAAACCAGTCTGTTTTTCACTCATTTAAGCCCTCCCCAGCCCCCAGGAGCTCTCTAGATGCTTCCTACAGGCTCTGCACAGCCATTTTGGTGAAGGGGGCGAGGTTTTGGGAGGCAAAAAATGCTGAATTCAGTGTATAAGATGCACCCAGATTTTCAGCCTCTTTTTTTGAGAAAAAAAAAGGTGTTTCTTATACTCCGAGAAATACAGTACATTAAACTTTTCCATCACTGGCTTCTGCCTGCAATATTCAAAATGGCCACGAGGTAGCAAGCTGTTATTGGTCCCACAATTTCCCATGGATTTTTTGGGAGAAGCAATTATTTTTATTACTTATTCTTATTTATATTACATTTTGAGATGACTGCTGTCAGTCTGTCATACTTGAAAGGGCCACAAGATGGCAATCCAAACACAAAACGTATGCCAGAAGAAGATTCAGGGTCCAATTTTGTAGTTAAAAATGGTGCTAGTTGCTGTTTTTAAAATTAAGACACGTAATCATGTTCAAAGGAAAACAAGGAAGTCCATTTGCCTCTTGAAAAAGCACCTTTGGGACATTTTCCATTGAGGTTTTTTTTCATATTTGTACCCAGTTGATTGCTCATTGGTTGCAATAGGAATTGATTGACAAACATGAATTGATCAGCTGGCTTGTTGCCTGAACCTGGAATTCTGGGGTGAGAGTGACTGTAGTCATCCAGATGGTTTTTAATGCCTAAGGATAGAATAGATTAGGGTAGACTAGAATGGAGTGGAGTGGAGCAGAATAGCAATAGCACTTAGAGGCAGCCTATTGGCCCCAACAACCTGGGTCTTCATTTTACCCACCTCGGAAGGACGGAAGGCTGAGTCAACCTTGAGCCTGGTGAGATTCGAACTGCCAAATCACAGATAACTGGCAGTCAGCAGAAGGAAACTGCAGAACTGCATTCTAATCACTGTGCCACCATCGCTGAGTAGAATAGAGTGTACAGTAGAGTGTAGAGTAGAGAGGAGTAGAGTAGAGTAGAGTAGAGTAGAGTAGAGTAGAGTAGAGTAGAGTAGAACAGGACAGAACAGAACAGAACAGAACAGAATAAATAGAATGGCACCAAACTCTATAGCTCTGGGTGATCTTCCCCAGCAGTCTCTGGAGACAAGAGACCATGTTGAAGGACAGCAGAAGGTCAATATCCTTGTTGTTCAAGCTTTTCCTTTTCAGTTGAAGCTTAGCTTCTCTCCTTTTGAATCATGAAAGCACCTGGATATTCCACTTTGTGAGAGTTGTTATATACCGTATTTTTCAGACTATAAGACACACCTTTTCCCTCCCTAAAAGAGGGTGAAAATTTGGGTGCGTCTTATACACTGAATGTAGCCCCACCCACCCACCGGCCCCAACCCTTTGGCCTCTGCCTCCCAGCAATTTACCTCTTTGCAGCAAATGGGGGCTTGCGGGGGCTTCAATAGGCTATAGCAATTCCTGCAGCCTGAAAAGCTGATGGAAGAAATGGAAAATGAAATTTGCTGTGTGGCAAATTGCTGGGAGGCAGATTTTTTTTTCTTGCGCTAATCAGGCTGTTTGCTGCAAGGAGGCAAGTCAACAACTATAAATGCCTACAGAATGTTCAAATCATTAGGCTTAATTTTTAAAGACTGCTTTATTATTCTAGACAATTTAACAAAATGAAGAAGCTTTTTAAAATAAATGCTTGATCTGAAGAGGCCCAGTGCTATTGTTTTAAAAAGTGCTTTTCTTTTAAATAGCAGAGAATAACTATACTTCCAGAAAGCACATCAATTTTAACAGCATCTGTACAAGTATAGACTGAAATATAACACTACAAGCAGTGTATATTGTCTGTACTGTTTGTTACAAGGAGGCAAATTGCTGGGAGGCAGAGGCAGATATTTTTCCCTTGTTTTCCACCCCAAAAGCTAGGTGCATCTTATACTTCAGAGTGTCTTATACTCTGAAAAAATATGGTATTGTAATGTGTTTCCCCCCCAAATAAGACAGGGTCTTATTTTCTTTTAACCCCTGAAGTACTTGGCCTTATTTTCGGGGAGGTCTTATTATTTTTGTGGTACAGAAGGGGTATAGTGTATAGTTGTCAGTTGAAGTTTTCATTCTGGTCCTCTGTTGGAGCGGGAAAATGCTCTCTCCTGATTGGTTGTTCAGGTGATCATTTTTCTTTAAAAGGTGCTGTGACAACCAGGGAGTTGATACCCCACAGGCAGTATTGAATAAAGGGCTGTTAGAATTCACTCTGGCCTCGCCTCCAATCGAAAGCTTCTCTCTTTTTCTCTTATTTTGTGGAAGTCGCTGAAATCCCAAGATGGGACGGAATAAAAACTGTAACAACTCCAGATTATTTTCCTTCTTTCCATCCAAACTTGACTTCATCACTTGAATGCTAACTTTTGTTTAAAGTAGTGATTGAAACAGTTGTCGTGGTCCTTGTCCAAGCCAGTTCCATACTTTTAGAATTGCTGATAGATATTACAATTCTTGATCATTGTAGAAACAACTGGTTTTTTTTTAGAATTGGTAAATGTTTCTCACAGTAAAATAATCCTCATACTTTTATGATAGGTCTGTTTTAATGATTAAATTATTTTGAATCCTCTTTAGTAGTCAGGTAAAGAATAATGATTTGTTTGTGACTCTTAATAGCTCATGTTTTTACATTTGTTCTGGCTGTAAGCTGCTCCTTTGTGTTCATTTCTGGCCTCAGAAGGATAATGTAGCACTTGGGGATGAAGATGCAGACCAGCAGACCAGCACTGGAGGCCAGGATGGAGAAGGCCTGAACAGCCACCATGTATTTCCCTTTGGTGCTCAGGTAGGTGGGCACAAAAGTCACCCAGACGCTGCAGAAGACCAGCATGCTGAAGGTGATCAGCTTGGCTTCATTGAAGGCCCCAGGCAGATTCCTGGCCAGGAAAGCCACCGTGAAGCAGATGGCAGCCAGGAAGCCCATGTAGCTGAGGGTGACGTAGAACATGACAACGGCCCCTTCGTTGCATTGCAGGATGATCTCTCCAGGCTGGGAGTGGAGGTCAGAGTCAGGGAAAGGGGGAGAAACTCCCAGCCAGATGGAGCAGATGATAATTTGGACTGCAGAAGAAGAAAGGATGATGGAGTTGGCCAAGCTCTTCCCCAACCATCTCTTCACCCGATTTCCTGGTTTTGTGGCCAGGAAAGCCAGCACCACCGTGATGGTTTTGGCCAAGAGAGAAGAAACGGCAACTGAGAAGATGATGCTGAAAACCGTTTGTCGGAGAAGGCAGGTGGCTTTCCTTGGTTGACCAATGAAGAGAGAAGGAGACAAGAAGCAAAGCAGGAGGGAGACCAGGAGGATGTAGGAGAGGTCCCGGTTGTTGGCTTTGACAATGGGAGTTTCTCCATATTTAATGAAGATAATTAAAACAAGGACTGTAGTTAGGAAGAAGAGCAGGGCAAAAGAGACCAGGATGATGCCCAGATGTTCTTCATAAGACAGGAAGGCTATAACTTTGGGGATACATTGGACTCTGGACTCATTTGGATATTTGTCATCTGGACACTTGGTGCATTTTTCTGCATCTGAGAAACCAAAAATCGGTTTTCTTTATTATTTTGTTCCTTTTATTTTTCATTAAAAATAGCATAAGAGGGATGTAACTTTTTTTAAAGTAGCTAGGCTAGTTGAGGAAAGTCCTGGGGTGTTAATTATTTCTGGTGTAATGTGTAATGTAATTCATAGGAAGCTGCATTATTACAGGTTAATAATGAATCACATAATCTTTTTATTCAAATATTTAGAGTCCTGCCACATGGCAGTTAATATGCTGGACTTAGAGGATACCTACAGTATTCTGTAATATCTGGAAGCTATATGGAATTTTGGAGAAATTTCCTCACAGTGACAACAATTAACCAGTGGAACAGCTGGCCTCCAGAAGTTGTGGGTGCTTCAACATTGGATGTTTTTAAGAAGAGACTGGACAGTCACTTGTCTGAAATGGTATCAGGTCTCCTACTTGAGCAGGGGGTAGCACTAGAAGACCTCCAAGGTCCTTTCCAGCTCTACTCTGATTGATTGATTGATAGATAGATTGATTGATTGATTGATCAACATGACTGGCAAAATATTTGTGCAATTTGTGCATATCTATCCACAGCACCACATTATGGACCAGTGACACCTTTTCAGTGATCCTCAAGGGGAGGATCCAATATACAGTGAATTGCAGAGTCTTTCAGAAGGTGGACCTAAAACTATTCATCAAGTTTCAAAGAACTCAGATGTTACTAGAAAGGTGAACTTAGCAGCACATATCCAGACTAGAAAACAGGAGAGATGTTTCCTCTGCTGTTAGTAAAGCTTGCCCAGTCTACCACCCCCTCCTCCCATCTCCTCCCAGCCCCTCCTTCAAAGACTTTTTCATTTACTTCCTTTTAGATAAGAAATTGTGCATGTTAAAAATTAAAAAAAGGTGAGCCTGTTTCTTTTAACTTGCACTTTCATGAAAAGATTCTGGATGGATCCAGTTCCACAAAGCCTCATTTTCCTCAGTGTGACCCACCTTCCTGAGTGGAGAAGGTCCCTTCCGGACAAGGAACGCAGTCATAGCAGCAAACTGGCTCTCCTTCTCGAGCCCTCTTGACAAATCCAGGAAGACAATTTTCCGCACAGTTGGACTGAGGCAGGGACTGAGCAGAAAAATGAAGAAAGCCAAAGAAAATGTGTTAGTAGTCAACATTCACGGAAAATAGAGATGGACACCGAGATTAGCCAAATAGCCTCTGGTCTTCATGTAAGTAAATATGAAATCCCTGACTACTACTAAGAAGATGCAGGAGGTATAACTAACTACTGGCAGATTCTTCATTTAGTTCCTCCCTTTTGCTTTTGGCATTTAACATTACAATAAAGGATTTTTCTACTTAATAAAGTCAGCAGAGATGGAATTGAAAAAAGATTTACATATGATGATATATTCATATTAAAACGGAGAATAAAATTTATTGTAAAAGATTTAGGAAATTTCTATCCCATTAGATTTTTCAATAAAGAATAAAAGGAAGAAACCTCTGACCAGTAAGATCTTGAAAGATTTCCATAAAACATGGCAAAGCCCCTCCACTCACTGTAGGTCCCGTCTGTTGAAGAACTACAATCAGATAACACCAACTGGCATGGGATGCCAACCACCCTGGAGACTCTCGGCTTTGCCCACTTGAAATGGGACCTCAGGCTTTGGAAAACAGAGAAACGACTCCAAAATTTCTCCCACCTTATTGAGCAACTTTAGCTGTGAAAGAGCATCTTCTTCGATAGAAAGTCTCTGTCTTTTAAAATACGCCAGAATCTCTAACCTTGGATGTTCGTTGGGGAGAACCAAGAAGCCGCCAATGCCAACATCTGCTCTTATCTCTCCATTTTGGTCCAAGTACAGTTTAAACTCAGAAATATTCCAAAATTCATTCTTCTCCAGAAAGGGATGAAACTAGAATGGGAACATCAAGAATTTGAAAAAGAGAAAACTTTGTTTCTTATCCCACATTGAATCTTTCTTCTACAATTGTCCAATCTCCAAATATGGTTAAATAGGGTAGAAATACTGCCAATATCTTCAAAAGTGAATGAAAAAGTTTGAGAAAAAATTGTCAATCACATCCTGACAAAATATAAAGAAAATATAATCCACACAGTTGGGCAATTATAGGGAACATTCAATAGAATGAACAGAGAAAAAAAAAGATGATCCATAAACTCTTTGAAAACAACAGGTTGATTTCCTGAAAGGATGGGTTGATCAAGAAGAAATCTTTCAGGCTAATCTTCCGCCTTGTAATCCTGATGGAAAACACCTCCAGATGTGCTAATTCTGCTTTATTGTAATGTGACTTTAACAAAATTTTTAAAATCTTTAAGAACAAATCTCCCACCAACACTTTTCTCAGCCTGAAAAGTTAGGGAGGATCCTTTCTGAATATCTTTCTCTCCCATTACGCAGCTGCAGGATTCTCCCCTCTTATCTGATCCTTCCCTAGGCAGCCTCTCTTCTCCTCATCCCAAAAGTCATTCTCACATATCATTACACTTTCTAAATGGATTATGGGACCTCTGTTGATAGAACTGGGTTTCAATAAAAGACTCACAAAGAATTTTGTGAATTTTGTGGAAACTTGAGGGGTGATATGATAACTAAATGGATAAAAACTGTCATCAAAATGTTACTCAAATAATTTTTAATCTTTCCTATGAAACCTGAAGGTGATGGATTATAATTTGCCATTGGTCATCAATACGGTAATTAATAGGATCTTAGAGTAAGCTAATTTGATGTGATTTAAAGAATATAAAGTCTTTCAACTTAGAAGCTTTATTTGAAACTTTATTTTAAATTTCATTTTTAAAATTTGATAAAATAACAATGGTTTTAAATCAACTTGAAGGCAATAATCATAAGCACGCAACAATTGTTGAATCAGATGGATTGGATGGACTGGAACTTAATTTGCTGCTGGCATCCCTGAAGGAGGAGTCTGGTTTGAAGGGAGGCTGCTTGGAGATGGCTGGAGAGGCCATGGACCCTGAAGACTCAAAGTGGACAGAAGGGATGACTGATGAAACGGATTCTTTCAAGAAGATTGTGGGAGATTTGGGGATGAACTTGTCATATTTAACTGGAAAACAAAGAGTTTAAGATTCATCATGTTCCCATTTACAGGAGGTCCCATGACTTTGGGGAATGGGAAGCAGTTGTTGAGAAAGATCCTAATTAAAAATCCTTATTAAGAATCAACCAAAGCTGTTTAACCCTGGGCAGATTCTGGATGGATCAGAGGTAATGAATGTGGCGGTCTGTAGTAGAGAAGAAGCCCTTATAAATATTCTGTGAGTTAAGTACAACAGCAGATAACACAGAAGTTTGAAGTTTTGAAATTTATTGTTGGATTGCCTGTTAACTACGTTTTTTTATATACAGCAGATAGATGACAAGTCAAGGAGTTGCAAATTGATGTGTAATTTATGATGGTGGGCCTGTTTTGCATGGGGGAGAAACTATTATAGTTGTATTGTATTCAACAGGGGGGGAAATATGGATGTTTTTGTCTGTTTTTAATGCAGGTTTTTTTAAAAAAATGTGTTGTCTACTTTTGTTTTGTCATTTAATAGTTTTATTTTACCAGGACATGTCCATGGAAAGAAGGCAAATGCAGCCATAAGAATCTCAGGAAGTGAACTTTCTGGTTTGAGGAGACCCCAACTCAAAGACCAGGTCTCTTTTCCTTTTTCCTTCCCTTCCCATTCCCTCCATTTATCATCCTTTCCTTCTTTCCCATTGCCTTTCCTTTCCCTCCCCCTCCCTCCCCTTCCCTTCCGTTCCCTTCCTTCCTTCCCTCCTTCCTTCCTGGGGGTCTGAGGGAGAGTCAGGGGACCCCTTTCCTCCTTGACCCCCTCGCCAACATCTGCTCTGATGGCAATTATGGCTAAAAGGCCTTTGGAACCTGGGGCTACCCCTCCCCTCCCCCTCCCCATTGCAGAAGCTCCTCTTGCTGCAGAATTGGGAAAGTTCGGCCAGGTCCAAATGGGGGGAAAGGGGGGGGATTGACCAGCTCAGCCAACAGATTTCAGTCGTCCCTCCTGGCTCACCCGAGCCACTCCAATTTCCCCCCTGGCCAAAGGAGTCGGGGAGAGAATGGATGGGAGGAAAGAAAAACCAGGGGAAGAGGGAGGGAGATCCAGAGGAAACGGGGAGTGGCCCTTGCCCTGTTTCCGCCTCCTCCCAGGCGGCCCACAAGGTTGAAAAGCTTCTGATTCCTCTCTCTCTTTTTATTCCCCCCCCCCGCTCTCGCTCTCTCTCTCTCTCTCTCTCTCTCTCTCTCTCACACACACACACACACACACACACACACACACACATCCCTGCAAGTCCCCCTACTCTGCCTCCTCCGGGGAGAGAAGCTTGCCTGCGCAGAAGAGGCACCGATCGAAACGTGTCCCAATAAGTTAATCAGCCGGGCTTTCCTGGGATGCGAGCGATGCTGCCGGGCGCTTGGAAAGGACGTCGGCCACCGGCCCACCACTAAAATCAAACAATGAGCTGGAGCTGGTTGGGAGAGAGAGAGATAGAGAGAGAGGGAGGGAGGGAGGGAGGGAGGGAGGGAGGGAGAGAGAGAGAGAGAGAGAGAGAGAGAGAGAGAGAGAGAGAGAGAGAGAGAGAGAGAGTAAAATGGGTGGTTTCATCCAAAGGAGCTTTTGTTTCAGGTGGATCTCCTAGCTTTGGAAGGAGGAAAGGGAGGGGGAGAAAGAGAGAGAAAGAGAGAAATGAAAGAAAAGGAAAAAGAAAGAAAAGGAAAAGAAAGGAGAGAGAGAAAGAAAGAGGGAGTTATGGAAGGAAGGGAAAGAAAGAAAGAGAGGGAGGGAGGAGGAAGTTGAATGCGATATAGTTGGATGGATGGGTCAATAGATACATGGAGGGAGGGAGGGAGAGAACATGAGAGGAAGGAAGGACACAAACCATGGCTTCAGAAGACTCTTTCAAACAGCACAACAATGTTTGAAAGGGCTGGAAGGGATCTTGGGGGTCATTTTCTAGTCCAATCCCTGCTCTAGTAGGTGTCTTGGAAGCCATCTAGTCCAACCCCCTGCTCCAGCAGGAGACCTTATATCCTCTGGATTATTTTGGTGCCTCTGACAGAGAGGAAAATTGCCAGAAAAGGGAAGCAGTTTACTAGGACAAGGCTGCCATGCAGAGAGGAGGGGTTGGGCTAGATGGTCTCAGGGTCTCCTCCAAATTTATTAAGGTTGTCATGCCACAACATGTACTGTATTTTTTGGAGTATAAGATTCACTGGAGTATTCTTTTTTTAAAAAAGTAGGTAGGTAGGAAGAGGGAGAGAAAGAGAGAGAAATACAGTAGATAGGTAGGGAGAGAGAGTAGTTAGGTAGGGAGGTAGATAAAAGGACAGAGAGAGAAAAATAGAGAGAGATAGAGAGATAGAGAAATACAGTAGGTAGGTAGGGATAGAGAGAGGGGGGTAGGTAGGTAGAGGGTTAGAGAGAGACAAATAAAAAGAAATAGAGAGAATAGAATGGCTGCCGAATTCCGCCGCTCCGAATGCCTGAGGATAAGAAGACACTAACTGCGGCGCCCAGGACCCCTAACATGGTAACGGAGGGGTTCCTTTTGGGCGTCAGCCTTCAGCCCTCCCAGGGAGGTGGTTGTTTGGGGAGGGGGCCGCCTCTGAGCGGCTCCAGGAACAGCTCCGGAACGACGATATCCCCCCTGGCGTGGTTTTCTGCATCGGCCTTTTTAAACAGCTGGGAAGCGACGGCTTTGTGCGAGAGGCGGAGGCTTTGGCCCCGCTGTTTGGAGGGGTGCCGAACCCCCTCACTGACTGGACAACATCGTGGGGCTGGTTTATGCCCCGAAGAGGGGGTGGGAGGTCCAGGAGAGATGTTTGGACTGGACTGGGACTGGGACCGGGAGGCAGAGGAACTGGTTTCCTGTCTCCGCTATAGCTTTGCTGATATCCCTTCCTGTATTTTGAAGCGGCATTTTACTTCGATCCCGCCGCTGTTTCTGCAGGACTTTAAACGGCTTGACCATCTGCCTGTTTGGCTTAGAAGTAAAGCTGCAAGAACTCAATTACGGGCTCCCTGCGGCAGCCATTACCAACAGCTGCTACCATTGCAATCATGGAGTGCTGTGTTGGCTGGGAATCTGGACTCCCTCTAGTGGCCACTACTGGTATTTTTCTGGACCATCAAATACCTTTATTATCATCAAGCACTATTACACCAGAGAGGCAGTGTGTTGAGAACTTGGACTCCCTCCAGTGGCCATTATTGGTACTTCTTTCTGGCCATATACTTCTCTGGACCATATACAGTTTTCTATTGGACTCCCATTAGACCTTGTTAACGAGAAGGCCAAACTTCTAAGATCCTGCCTTCACCAATTCGCACAACCACGCAATTTTTATCTGGTATGATGAGTGCATGGGATTGCATGTGGCTGAGTGAATGATCCCACTTTTACCATTATTATTATTGTATTTTATATGTTTTAACTTTTCTGTGGGGACTGCTTGGGTGAGTGAATGAGTATGTCTGATTCGGAGGACCTGCCGGGAGAAGCGGGGGCCATGGGGGTGGTTGAGGGGACTAGAGACACGGGAGAGGGTCGGGGTATTACGGTCGTAACAGGGAGGGGCAGATACGGCGGGGACTTTAGGGCAGGCCATTACCGGGGAAGGAGGGTTCGCTACATCACAGAGATCCCTCCTTCCGGCCCTATGAGTCCCACTCCGAGACCAGATGGCGCAAGTAATCAGGACCCTGGACTCAGGCTGCTGTCGCTAAATGCCAGGTCTGTGGTACATAAAGCTCCTCTCGTCCGGGACTTAATTTTAGACGAGAGGGCAGACCTGGCATGTATTACTGAAACCTGGCTGGGCCCAGAGGGAGGAGTCCCCCTTGTAGAACTGTGCCCAGAAGGATTTCAGGTGCTGCACCAGCCGAGAGCCCAGGGAAGGGGTGGGGGTGTGGCCGTTGTTATCCGGGAGTCGTTAGTTCCTCGTAGGGTCCCTGCTCCGGAGCTTGTCGGGTGTGAGTCTCTGCTGATAAAGTTGGACCTCAAGGGTCAAGTGGGTCTGCTGTTAACGTACCTGCCTCCCAACAGCGTTGCAGCAGCCCTCCCCTCGCTCCTCGAGTCGGTAGCCGAGCTGGCAATTGAGTTCCCTAGGTTGATGGTCCTGGGGGACTTTAATTTGCCTTCGCTTGGTGAAAACTCTGATGGGGCGCAGGAGTTCATGGCTTCCATGACAGCCATGGGCTTGACCCAAGTAATTCGGGGCCCAACCCATTCGGCGGGTCACATGCTCGACCTCGTATTCCTTTCGGAGCAGTGGATTTGTGACCTTGGTCTGAGGGGTAACGACATCATACCCCTGTCGTGGTCAGACCACTGCCTACTGAGGCTCGACTTCCGGAGACCAAACCCCCACTGTAGGGAGGAGGAACCGACCAGGTGGTTCCGCCCCAGGCGACTTATGGAACCGTTAAGGTTCCAGATGGAGCTTGGGGTCATTCCTGATACTTTCGCTCACAGTCCGGTAGAGACTCTGGTTGCTGCTTGGCACTCGGCAGCATCGGAGGCCCTCGACCGGATTGCGCCACTACGGCCCCTCCGAGGCGGCGGATCCCGGAGACCCCCTTGGTTTACCGAGGAACTCCGGGAGATGAAGCGCCGGAGGAGATGCCTAGAGCACCGATGGAGGTCCGATAAGTCCGAATCGAACCGAGCAATGGTAACCACCTGCACCAAGGAATACACCAGGGCACTTAGGGCAGCGAAAAGATCTCACATAGCCACCTTGGTTGCGTCCGCTGAGTCCCGCCCAGCCGCCCTGTTTAAGTTAACCCGCTCCCTATTAAATAAAAGGGAAGCGGGGGAACCCTTGCAGGGCAGAGCTGAGGATTATGCCCAATTCTTAGCGGACAAAATTGCTCGGTTTCGGTCGGACTTGGACTCCATCCCCGCAGTTCCAGCCGAGGCACAAGAGGATCAGGTAGAACATCTCTGGGTTGAGTTTCAGGATGTTACCCCCGGGGATGTGGACAAGGCCATGAGGGCTGTAAGTGCCTCCACCTGCGTACTGGACCCGTGTCCCTCATGGCTGGTTACTAACAGCAGTGAGGTGACACGAGGCTGGATCCAGGCGGTTGTGACCGCCTCTCTTCGGGAGGGGAACTTCCCCGCCGCACTGAAAGCGGCGGTGGTGAGACCCCTCCTAAAGAAGCCATCTTTGGATCCAGCTGTTCTTAATAACTATCGCCCAGTCTCCAACCTTCCCTTCCTTGGGAAGGTTGTTGAGAAGGTGGTGGCCTTTCAGCTCCAACGGTCCTTGGAGGAAGCAAACTATCTCGACCCCTTCCAGTCAGGCTTCAGACCCGGTTACAGCACAGAAACCGCTTTGGTCGCATTGACCGATGATCTCTGGAGAGCCAGAGATAGAGGATATTCCTCCATCCTGGTCCTCCTTGACCTCTCAGCGGCTTTTGATACCATCGACCATGGTATCCTTCTGCGACGACTGCGGGAGGTGGGAGTGGGAGACACCGTGTTGCGGTGGTTCTCCTCCTACCTCTCGGACAGGTCGCAGTCGGTGTTAGTGGGGGGGCAGAGATCGTCCCCTAGGCCCCTAACATATGGGGTGCCTCAGGGCTCGGTCTTATCCCCCCTACTATTCAACATCTACATGAAACCGCTGGGAGAGATCATCCGTAGGCACGGGATCAGATACCATCAATATGCGGACGATACCCAGTTGTATCTGTCCGCCCCGTGCCAACTCAATGAAGCGGCAGACGTGATGAACCGAGGCCTTGAGGCCGTTATGGACTGGATGAGGATTAACAAGCTTGTGCTCAACCCAGAAAAGACCGAGTGGCTGTTGTGTTTCCCTCACAAAGATTCGACAAATATTCCATCACTCAGGCTGGGGGGTCAAATTTTATACCCCTCAGAGAGGGTTCGCAACTTGGGAGTCCTCCTGGATCCACAGCTATCGTTTGACCACCACCTGACGGCTGTGACTAGGGGGGCATTCGCCCAGGTTCGCCTGGTGCACCAGTTGCGACCCTACCTGAATCGGGAGGCACTCACAACAGTCACTCGGGCCCTTGTGACCTCTAGGCTGGAATACTGCAATGTGCTCTACATGGGGCTGCCCTTGAAGAGCATCCGGCGACTTCAGCTAGTACAGAACACGGCCGCGTGAGTGATTGTGGGTGCACCTCGGTTCACCCACATAACACCTATCCTCCGCGAGCTGCGCTGGCTACCTGTCGATCTCCGGATGCGCTTCAAGGTGCTATTAGTCACCCATAAAGCCCTGCATGGTAGTGGATCTGGATACTTGAGAGACCGCCTCCTGCCAATTACCTCCCTGCGACCAATTAGATCTCACAGATTGGGCCTCCTCCGTATTCCATCGGCCAGCCAGTGCCGGCTGGCAACTACAAGGAGGAGGGCCTTCTCAGTAGTAGCCCCAACCCTTTGGAACGAACTCCCCGTGGAGATTCGTACCCTCACCACCGTCCAGGCCTTCCGCACAGCCCTTAAGAACTGGCTAGCCCGTCAGGCCTGGGGACAAGGATAGTTGCCCCTCCCGAATGATGAATGTATGTTGCTTATTACTTTTATTATATGTGTCTATGTCATTGTTTGTATTTCCCTTCCCTGGTTTTATGTGAGCCGCCCTGAGTCCCCTCAGGGAAAAGGGCGGCCTACAAATGTTAATAAACACTAGAAACACTAAACACTAAACAAATAGAGAGAGAAATACAGTAGGGAGGGGCGGAGAGAGTAGCTAGGTAGGTAGATGTTTCCAGGTGTATTTATCCATGTGCTGGAGAAGGAAATCGCTGACAATCTGCAGCACCTAAGACTTTGTTTCTGCTGGCACAGCACTTGATCAATGTAATTCTCATCAACCAGTTAAAGAGCTTTCCAACAGGAGAAAAAAAAGTTTTTACACTCTGCAAACATCCCCCAAACAGCCCATTTTTGTGAAAATGCCCCCACATTTTAAAAAAAAATCATGAATAGCCGGGGGGGGGGGGCTTGCAGAGTGCTCCTTGTTGGACTTGCAAAAATGGTCCATTTTTTGCTCATTACTGCCCTCCCCAGCCCCCAGGAGCTGTCTGAAATCCTCCATAAGGGTATGCACAACCATTTTGGTGAAGGGGCGGGGCTTCAGGAGGCAAAAAATGCTGTATTGGATGTATAAGACGCACCCAGATTTTCAGCCTCTTTTTTAAGGGAAAGAAGTGCATCTAATATTCTGAAAAATACGGGAACTCTTGTGCTGTTGTTGCTCTATCGCCACCTAGTGGCCGGGGGCAGATAAGCCTAACTCTAAGGTCTGAAGCCAGACTCCATTTTCTGTCAGCCTTTGGAGAAGACGGAAGCAGCCGTTGTGACCGAGACCCCTGGTCATCCGGAGACGGCCTCCGTCCCTCACACGGAGCATCGCTGGAGACATTCCAGATGCTTCTCTGCTGGCTGTTAGTTAATGCTGCCTATCTCGTCTTTCTATTTGATTTCCACTCTTTGCATCTCCTCAGTTTCACCTGCCCTCTTCTCCCAATAAAGCATCCAGATCCACACCAGGCTCCCTTTCATTGGAGGAGAATAGGGGGGCTCAGCTGCCTGTCCAGCTGCACACAGACCCACCTGCAATGGGGACGGAAGAAAGGGGGAATTCCACCAGGCTAATCACAAACCCACAAATAAGGGGATTTATTTTTAAAAGGAATACAGCATTTTTCAATTAGCAGTGCTAAATATAAAAATGCCATGGTATCCACTCTTTGGAACCATTAATTCCCTGAGTAATTAAATTGGCCAGATCTGTTGAGATGCTTCCCCTCTTTCTCCTCTGGATTCCTCCTCCAAAGGATCTAAGATTAATGGATCCATATCGGGATCCCCTTACCTGCCATGGCTGCAGCCTTGGAGACCCCAAGATCTTTTCTCCCTCCTTCCTTCCCCTCCTTGATCTGGAGGAATATGCAGCATTCAGGGCCTGGGCCAGAGTCTTTGTGAGACTGTAATGGTAGTAGTCATTTGGGGCCCTTTTTCTGTCCCTTTTCCACTGGGTCTCCAGTGGGGCTTTCTGGGTGCATCTTCTGCGGCCTTTGACAGAAAAGACGTTCTTTGAAAGAGAACAATGAAAATAATGATCTGGAAACTTTTCTTCCACAAAGAAAAAGGGTTGAAAGGCGGAATCTATTGGCCTTTCTTTTGGCAGATAACCAAAGCTCCAAATACTATGGATGTATTTGAGAAGTCTGAGCTTGTCCATTTTATACCCTTTAAAGTATGTGAGGATCCAGACTTTCCCCTCAATGGGTCCTGGCAGACGCATAAAAGTTAAATGGAAAGGAAGAATTCTCCCCCAATGGGAATCAAATTCCATGAAGTGAACAAAGACGTTGACTTGTCTCCACTTAGAGAGGGAATCCCTGAGGGCTGCTGTATATCCAGTTGTTGAGAACAGTTGTGATATAACCACACAAATTCCATTCCTGACAAGCACAGGAGTAAAAGTCCTCATGAAATTCTCTCCCTTTTCTGTGTCTGAAGCAAAGAGGCCAATCAGGGTCCATCTGAAGTGGAGGAGCAGCTGGACAATTGCTGGGTAATGGAGTCCTTCTTTGGGGAACATGTGGTGGAAAAAGGGGAATTTGCTTTTATCACTCAGAGCCTCTGAAGCTTGTATACAATTGACCTGGAAAAGGAATTGAAAGGATTAGAGCCGTGATGGGGAACCTGTGGCATGCAGAGCGTCCTCTCCTGGCACACCAGCCACTCCAGCCCAGCTCCACTAGCATCCACATGCAGGCGCACCTCCTGCCGGCCAGCTGGTTTTCGGGCCTCTGTGGGGGGCCAGGGCGGGGGACGCATGAGAGTGTGTTTGTGTGTGTGTGTGTGTGTGTGTGTACGTGCTCACATTGCACAGGAAACTCCGGTGGGCTGGAATGAATGGTCTGGGCCTCCAGTGCTTTCTCGCTCAGTAGGAGGCTTCCTTCAGCCTTAAAACAGTTGCAAGGGTTTTATTTTTTATTTTTTGCTTTGAGGTTGGTACAGGAGGCTTTCCAGGGCCAAAATGGGGTGCAGAAAGCGCAGGGTTCCCCCCCCCCCATTTTGGCCCTGGAAAGCCTCTTGCACCAACCTGGAAGCAAAGAAAAAACCATGCAACTGAGCCAGGAAGCACTGGGGGGTGCGGGAGGCCATCCACACTCACTTCCAGCCCACCAGAGTTTTCTGCCCCAGTGCAGAAATGAGAGCCTGTCCTGTGGAGCCCACTGCCGCTTGGGCTGGCTGGCTGGGGAGGAGGCAATCATGGTGCTTAGGTGGCAGCAGCCTGCATGCCCCAACTGTGCCAGGGAGGAAATGAGGGGCCCTGCTTGAATGGGGATGAAAGTACAAACACAACCTGCTTCCCTGCTCATCTGTCGCCCACACCATTGGCAGCAGTTTGGGTGCCCTGGCTGAAGCACACTTTCTCTCATGAAATGCAAGCGTGGAATAAACTGAGCCTGGTTTGTTCTCAGTCTTTTCAGTGGCCACAAACTACTAGCAAAAGTGGCATTTGATCACAAGGCAAGGAATGTTTCCCCTTTTACATTGGAGCATCCCAGTCGGGACAGGAAAGACCAAGAAAAATAAGGAAAGAGGGGAAGAGAGCAAGGAAGCAAAAAGAGGGAAAGAGGGGAAGGAAGACTGAAGAGGGCAGCTAACAGAAGGGAAGGAAGGAGATTATAATGAGAGAGTGAAAGTGTGAGGTTAATTTTGCCTTAGCACTTGATTTCCAGCAGCCCTGCTGCCTTTTACCATCCCCTTGTCCCCTCCTCCTGACCTCTCCTGGTGGTCTCCAATCCTATTATTGAGGATTCTTTGGTTACAAAACTAGGTCTCGTAAGGAGAAAGAGTGGGCCTCCCTCTGACCCACATACTTTGCCCTCCTGCACACACCATTGGCAACCAAGGAGGGTGAGCACAGCAGCAGTGAGAGCACGCCCACCATGGCCTCCAAAATCAACCACAATGGGGCCCTCAATGAAATTGAGTTTGACGCCCCTGGACTAACAGATGACCTGAGTGCTGCATGTGTTGCTCTCAAACTTGCATGGATAAAACATCTAGGCCAGCGATGGCAAACCTTTTTTGGCTCACGTGCCATAAGCGGGGGAGCATGGGGGGGGGTCGTGCGTGGGCATGCTGCACCCATAATGCAATGTGTGACACCTCCCCGCCAACGTGCATGCGTGCATAACAGCTATGACCCCCTTTTTTGCATGCTTTTTTCACCCTCCCCAGGCGCCAGAGGTTTTATAGGAGCCTGGGGAGGGTGAAAACAGCCTCCCCCACCTCCCCGGAGTATTTGAGTATTTTTTTTTTGAGTATTTATTAAAATTTATAGGCCGCCCTTTTCCCTGAGGGGACTCAGGGCGGCTTACAATCACAAGGGAGGGGGGTGCAGTATCAAAAAAACAAAACAAAATGTGAACAAAGAAAAATAATAAAACACAACTTTCGTTCAGCAATCAACACTCGGGTGGGTGAATTGGGAACCTATCCCCAGGCCTGCTGGGAGAGCCAGATCTTGAGGGCTGCGCGGAAGGTCTGGATGGTGGTGAGGGTACGGATCTCAACGGGGAGATCGTTCCACAGGGTCGGAGCTGCAACAGAAAGGCTCTCCTCCGTGTGGTCGCCAGTCGGCATTGACTGGCAGATGGGATTCGGAGGAGGCCCAGTCTGTGCGTTCTAATTGGTTGAAGGGAGGTAATCGGCAGAAGGCGGTCTCTCAAGTACCCAGATCCACTACCATGGAGTGCTTTAAAGGTGGTCATCAGTACCCTGAAGCGCACCCGGAGACCAACAGGTAGCCAGTGCAGCTCGCGGAGGACGGGTGTAACGTGGGCGAACCGCGGTGCGCCCACTATCACTCGCGCGGCTGCATTCTGGACTAACTGTAGTCGCCGGATGCACTTCAAGGGCAACCCCATGTAGAGCCCATTGCAGTATTCCAGCCTAGAGATCACAAGGGCTCGAGTGACTGTTGTGAGAGCCTCCCGATCTAGGTAGGGCCGCAACTGGCGGACCAGGCGAACCTGGGCAAATGCCCCCCTGGTCACAGCTGACAGCTGGTGGTCAAAAGTCAGCTGTGGGTCCAGGAGGACTCCTAAGTTGCGGACCCTATCTGAGGGGTATAAAATTTGACCCCCCAGCCTAAGTGTTGGTACATTAGTCAAATTATTGGGAGGGAAGCACAACAGCCACTCGGTCTTGTCCGGGTTGAGTACCAGTTTGTTAGCGCTCATCCAGTTCTTAACGGCCTCTAGACCCTGGTTCATCACGTCCACCGCTTCATTGAGTTGGCACGGGGCGGACAGATACAGTTGCGTATCGTCCGCATATTGGTGGTATTTTATCCCGTGCCTCCGAATGATCTCGCCCAGCGGTTTCATGTATATGTTAAATAGTAGGGGGGATAAGACCGAACCCTGCGGCACCCCACATGTTAGGGGCCTCAGGGACGATCTCTGCCCCCCGACTAACACCGACTGCGACCTGTCCGAGAGGTAGGAGGAGAACCATTGCAAAACAGTGCCTCCCACTCCCACCTCCCGCAGTCGTCGCAGAAGGATACCATGGTCGATGGTATCGAAAGCCGCTGAGAGGTCAAGGAGAACCAGGATGGACGCATAGCCTCCATCTCTGGCCCTCCAGAGATCATCGGTCAATGCGACCAAAGCGGTTTCTGTGCTGTAACCAGGTCTGAAGCCAGACTGGAAGGGGTCAAGATAACTAGCTTCCTCCAAGGCCCGTTGAAGCTGGAAGGCCACCACCTTCTCAACAACCTTCCCGATAAAGGGGAGGTTGGAGACAGGACGAAAGTTGTTTAAAATGGCTGGATCCAAGGATGGTTTCTTCAGGAGGGGTCTCACCACCGCCGTTTTAAGTACGGCGGGGAAGTGCCCCTCCCGAAGGGAGGCGGTCACGACCGCCTGGATCCAGCCATGTGTCACCTCCCTGCTGTTGGCAACCAGCCAGGAGGGACACGGGTCCAGAATACAGGTGGAGGCACTTACAGCTCGAATGGCCTTGTCCACATCCCCAGAGGCAACATCCTGGAACTCAACCCAGAGATGATTTGCCAAGTAGTCCTCCTGTGTCTCGGCTGGATCTACTGCGGTGGAGTCCAAGTCCGATCGAAACCGAGCTACTTTGTCCGCCAAGAATTGAGCATAGTCCTCAGCCCTACCCTGCAAGGGGTCTCCCGCATCCCTCCTGTTAAGGAGGGAGCGGGTTATCCTAAACAGGGCGGCTGGGCGTGACTCGGCGGACGCAACCAAGGCAGAAATGTATGATCTTTTGGCAGTTCTTAATGCTCGGACATAGTCCTTGGTGCAGGTAGTTAGAAGCGCTCGGTTCGCCTCGGACTTATCGGACCTCCACAGGTGCTCTAGGCATCTCCTCCGGCGTTTCCTCTCCCGGAGCTCCTCGGTAAACCAAGGAGGCCTCCGGGATCTACTGACCCGGAGGGGCCGTAGTGGCGCAATCCGATCAAGAGGCCCTCTGGAGGCTTCAGGAGCTTCTCTGAAGCCTCAGGAGGACTAAAAACGACCCTATGAGCAAATGGAAGTGACAGCCGGTTTGCTCATAGGGCCAGTTTAAGCCCTTCGGAGCCTTCAGGAGCACTCAGGAGGCTTCCCTGACGGCTCCGGTGGACGAAAAACGACCCTACGAGAAAACCATAAGTCACTTCCAGTTTGCTCGTAGGGTCATTTTTAGTCCTCCCAAGGCTTCAGGGAAGCCCCCTGAATGTCCCTGAAGGCTCCGGAGGGCTTAAACCTGCCCTACGAGCGAACCGGAAGTCTGTTCCCAAGCATCCAGTTTGCCCTTAGGGCCCTTTTTTTGGACTCTGGTGGCTTCAGGGACTCGGGGGGGGGGGTCTGTTTTCGCCCTCCTCAGGCTCCTATAAAGCCTCTGGAGCCTAGGGAGGGCGAAAAATGGCTTTTAAAAAGGCTGAACTGAAATGGCATGCGTGCCTGTCAGGTAACAGGGCAACACTTTGCGTGCCCTGACAAATGGCTCCGCGTGCCACTTCTTGCACGTATGCCATAGGTTCGCCATCCTGGTTATAGGCGAATTGCCAAGCTTAGCCTAGGAAAGTAACGTCTTGTGAAAAGTAAAATGTGGATTCTGCCAAGGAGCCTTGTTTGTAAATTAAAATGTAAGTTCTGCATTCCCTAACAAAGCTCTGAGTTATACGCCAGAAAATGTATTTCTTTTCCCTTCTAAAGTCCATTGTTTTCAGAGCACTGAGAAAACTCATGAAATTCACATGATATCAATATATGTTTCTATAGCAATGACGTTCTGTGCAAGCTGTGTGAGCTGTAAGATGTTTGGAAAAGTTTTTCTCTCTCTGCCTGCTCTTTTAACTTGGGAGACCAAAAGGTCATCCAGTCTTTTGCTTTCTGCAGAAATAAAAGCTGATAATCCGTAGCCTCATCTTCAGAGTTTCACTGGACTTATCAGATTCTGAGCTGCATTCAAAAACCTTCCACAATGAAGAATGCTGTGTTATATGTGGGTCAGATCAAGTCCACAATATTAGATTTTAATAAATCCAATCTTGTTCTCAGGAAAGCATTAGAATCATTTGTTAATTAGACATTATTTAAAATATTAAAGACAGAATATTAGCAAGATTGTATAATAAAAGTGGAAAATAATAAACAAATTAAAAAACTATAAACAATGTAAATCATATTACTGTATCTCACCCCTACAATTTATTTCAATTAGATTAACATGTGCAAATGCCAACTGAATTATTCTATTCCAATAAACGGCCTACTATAATTTTGAGGGTTCCTGCATATTTTAATGCTTCTATGGCCCAGATTCTTTGTGGAGGAATCTTTTTAGCTTCTTCTCCAGGTGTACAAGTAACTGGGAGACGTCAGTTCCTAATACAGTTTGTCAGTTGTACAATCCAAAATTGGTCTTTAATTGAAGTTTTCTCTGTTCTAACAGCCACAATTTTCTGAGTCTGTCAGTTTCCATAGATTAAATTTTATGCCAATAGTCATATTTTCTGATTTTAGGCAAAGCAGAAATTGTGAAAATTCCCAAATCAGCTCTGAGGGGCAGCAGCTGGAGTCCTTTTGTCCACCCCAAGATAATCTTCAGCGGCTGGGATTGGGTTGGTTCTGCTGGTGGTTTTTCTCTGAAGCCCCAAACATCAGATTGATGTAAGAACATAGGGGAAACCTTGGCCTCACATACTTCAATAATTGGGGCTGAAGAAGCTGGAGAGCTATGAGGTTTTCTTTTAAGCACCACTTTCACTCCTGTCTTTGATCTAACCGAGCTCCGTTGATGATGAGGGAGCCAAGATTCAGTCTCAGAGAAAACTACCCCAGGTAAGGAAAGGTCCTACTTGCTCTATTGGCTGACCATCTATGGCTAGGATGTCATTTTCCAAAGATTATAACTTTTGAGCTTGATTTATTAAGTATCAGATAATTATTATGAGAAAAGAACCCAAGATCGATTTGATCGCACAGATTAGGCCTTCTCCGGATTCCATCAGCCAGCCAATGTCGGCTGGCGAACCCCCGGGAGAGAGCCTTCTCTGTTGCAGCTCCGGCCCTCTGGAACGAGCTCCCCGTGGAAATCCGGACCCTTACTACCCTCCCTGCCTTCCGTAAAGCTACTAAGTCCTGGCTGTTCCGGCAGGCCTGGGCCTGTTGAAGTATCCAGCCCCACTTTAACTATGAATGTTGTTGTATTTTAAATGGTTGTATTGTCTTATTTATCCCCTTTCCCTTTTTATTGTAAGCCGCCCGGAGTCCTTCGGGAGTGGGCGGCATACAAAACTAATAAACTATAACTATAACTAACTATATTCCAATAGGTATTTAGCATGCTAAACATATGTACCTATAACAGAAGTTATAACAAAATAAAACGGTTGGAAGGGAACTTTGAGGTCTTCTATTCCAACCCTCTGCTCAAGAAGGAGACCCTATTCCAGGGGTCCTCAAACTATGGCCCACAGGCCGGATAAATTCCACTGAAGCCATTAATCCGGCCCACGTGGGACCATGAGGCTGCCTCACCCAAATCACCCCAGCCACCCGCCGGCTGAGCTCATGCCTTACCTTCGCAAACCCCACGTACTGAAACTGCAGAATTAAGAAAAAAGCATTTGGCCGGCAGAGGGTTTCTGGGGGGCCCAAGATGCACGGAAGCCTTAGGAGGGGAAATGGTGCCCATTGCCTCAGCTTCTTAGTTCGAGCTAAATGGAACACAAAGCCATGTTGCCTGGCATGCGCGGCCTTGCCTGTTGCTCTTCGGGGTTTCTGGTGCACATGTGTGCACAATGATCAGCTGGCATTTGCATGCATTGCAGTGCCAGAAACTGGAAGAGGTGGTATTCTGGTTTCCACAAGCGCATGCGCACCAGCCAACTGGTCATTGCACCCGTGCATGCCAGAAACCAGAAGAGGAGCTGCCTTGTGCGCATGCACACTGGGCAACTCCTCTTCCAGATCACGTCCCTGACAAGAGCCCTTGGTGCTGAAAAGGTCCTCCATCCATGCACTATTCCAAGGGTGGTTTTTCCATGACATTATAAAGCGGTACCAATACTTCACGTGATTTGGATTCTCTCCTTCTGTTGATGCAGTCTAGGATTGCAATGGCTTTTTTTGGCTGCTGCCACACATTGTTGGCTCACATTTGAGAGATTGTCCTCTAAGATTCCAAGATCTCTCTCACAGTTCCTGCTATTGAGCCAGGTTTCACCTAAAATGTACCTGTACATTTGGTTTTTCTAGCCTCAGTGTAAGACTTTACTTTTCTCTACATTGGATTTCATTTTCTTAGATAGGCCCAGGGTTCAAATCTATCTAGATCCATCTGGATCTTCAGCCTATCTTCTGGGGTGTTGGCTATTCCTGCCAGGTTAGTGTCATCTGTAAATTTGATGAGTTCCCCATCTATCCCTCATCCAAATCATTCATGAAGATGTTGAAGAATATTGGGCCTAAAATGGAACCTTGAGGTCCGTCACTGCTTGTTTCCCTCCATGCAGACGTAGTTCCATTGAGGACCACAGGCTGAGTTCATCTGGGAGTGATGCTGTCTGTCCCACATATTTTTAGCTTACCAAGAGGTAGATGGTGGTTTACTTTGTCAAAGCCTTTCTAAAATCCAAGTACTGTATACTATGTGCACTGCCTTTTGCTGGTCCACTAAATCATCCATTTTTGTCAAAGAATGAAAGAACATTTATTTATCATCTGTTTTTGGATCCTTCATTCGTTGAAGTAAATTGTCAATATCTAGACTGAATAACAAGGGTTCAAATATGCATCCTTCCCTTCCTCCTTGGTAAGTATCAATCCTTCTTCTCATGGCTCCATTGAGCCCAAACCTCCCTCTTAAACAAGGAACTGGAGAAAGAGCTTGGATCAGGGCCAACAGGCTGAGCTCCTTTTTGAGGGTAATCAATTTCCTACATAATATTTCTCTGTTAATTATGACAAATTCACTAACATCTAGAAAGCCAGCAAACCTTGTTTTACTTTGCTGATATAGATGAGATATTTCAGGACAAATTTGTTACCAATATTAGATTATTAACATGCAATATTTATTATAAAATCTATATAGCTGTTCACTACCTAAAACCTTCTGGTTCTTCTGCAAGGAATGTATTTTTCTCAAGTTTAACTAAGAGGATCATGGCATACATGACTGCATCTATTGCTCACCCATCACTACCCACCACTCACTTTACCAGATGGAGAAAAACACACACAAACCTCTGGGATTTTGTAGGTGCCTCCTAATGTTGATGCCTGGATGGAGATGCTCCTTCTAGCTCCATCAAGAAGAGCCAGAAGGTTCTCCTTCCTTCCACAGCCGTAGTTGGGGACATTGGCTTCTCCAGTGGAGAGAATGTCCAGCAAGGCATCTGAAGTACAGAAAGTGCTCCTATAGTTGGCATGGATGTTGTAGCCCAGTGTGAGATTGTGCAGGAGTTGGGAATTCTTCTTGAGAAGTTGAATGTTGAAAATGAACCATAAGCCATTTCCAAAAGAAGAAGATTGCCTACTGTAAAAAAAAAAAAATTATAATCAACAGCAACAACAAATACTGTTTTTTAATATATAATCCTCCAGAAGCCTACTGAGCCTTAAGCCAACATTCATCCAAAACCAATGATCAGTTACACAAATATGCGAATTGGCTGAGGTACAGCAACTACAATTGATTCCAATATTACTTAAAATAAAATTCATGATTCAAGCAATAAATTAAGGATTGAACTGAGAGAGAAAATTAATCTGCAGCCCTTTCAGCTTTTTTTCAGACCCCTTTTTGAGTCCCCTTCACAAAATCCGACAAGAGAGAGAAGCCAAGGAAATCAAAATCATTCAGGAAATTAGACATATTCCTCAATATAGGGAATAAATGAAAAATAAAAAACAGAAAAGAAGGAGAGTGTTAGAATGGAGGGTGTGCAACTCCATCACCCTGAATGACTTACCAATCAGGGAAAACAAACTGAACAGAAGGAGCCACGTTGAAAAGCAACTTTGTATGCAATTTTTCCCCTCCACTGATGACTATACCAATGAGATGGTCTCCTGGGCTGTAAAAGCTCTGTGGTTGTTTTCCATCCTGGTGCTCCGAACTCAATGGGCATTTTATTCTCAGCTTCCCAGAAATTGGATGGCATAAAAGCAGCATCAGAAGCAGAAGCAGGAAGTCTATCATTCATGGGGTGAATCAATCAATCCCCTTCCTGTTTCTTAAGAAGAATGAGAAGAATTCAAAGGAGTCTCACAAGGTGGAATATGATCCAGTGTCTTTCCTGATTCAAACACAGAGAAACACTCAGCTTCATCTGGAAAAGAGAGAGATGCACATTCACGAGCACAGACCCTGCCTGTCCCCAAACTCCCTATTTCTCTGCCCAAAGTCTCCCCTGGAGGATTTGGCCAAAGAGCAGAGCTGAAACTTTTATCATAATTCTGCCTCTCAGGAGGGATCCCTGGATAATTCAACCAATTCTTGGACTCAATGGTTGTTGGGAAATTCTCTGGAGGGAAATAATCCCCATGTTATTCATAATAACAGAGGCAGAGATTGAATTAAATTGGTCATCTAGAATTGAGAGGTTTGGGGTCTCCATGCTTGAAACTGACTCCAGAGGGAATACACGGTGCCTGTGGCTGAAGAAACAAATAAATCTGATATTTGTTCAATAAGACAAAACTCCAGGGGACAGTTAATGCCAGAGCATGTCACAGATCTGAAATAGCTGCCAGCTGAGTTGGAACCAAAGTTTATTTCATTTTGGAAGTAAATGCTCAAGGGCATCAGACAAAAGGGCTTATGCAATAGTGCAGCCAGTCTGTTGAACAAAATCAACTTTAGTGAAAAAGTAGTTGCCAAACTTTTCAGAGTTAAAATAAATCAGACAGAGACAGAGAGAGAGAGACCGATAGAGAGAAGGAACAGAGAGAAGAGCAGAGAGACGAGAGAGAGAGAGAGAGAGAGGAGAGAGAAAAGAGACAGAAGAAGAGAGAGATAAGAGAGTCAGAACCGAGAGCAGAGAGACAGAGAGACAGATGAGAGAGATGAGACACAGAAGAGAGAGGACGAAGAGAGACAAAGAGACAGAGAGAGAGAGAGAGAGAGAGAGAGAGAGACAGAGAGACAGAGAGACAGAGAGACAGAGAGAGAGAGAGACAGAGAGAGAGAGAGAGAGAGAGACAGAGAGAGAGAGAGAGAGAGAGGAGAAGAGAGAGAGAGAGAGAAGTTAGAAAATATCCACGGGAAAAGAGATGGGATGAATCAAGGCTGCTCTCTCACCCCATGTGTGGGAGGGGAGGTGAGGGAAGGTAAGCTCAGGACCCTCGGTGTGGCAGATGGGAAAGGTGAATCTCAATCTTCCACCCCCACTCCCCAGGTTCTATCTTTTGAGTCCTGGAAACAGGGGAGACCATATTCCATATTCCACTGCCACCTGTTTCCATGCGTGGACCACCCAGGGGAAAGCAAAGCCCAGAGCCCAAGAGAAGGCCCAGGGACAGCCCCCACACCCCATTCCTGTGAAGAGATTGTGGGATTCATTGTTTACAGGTGAAACTCGAAAAATTAGAATGTGTTGATTTGGGGAGCCATGTCATCTGCTGGTGTTGGTCCACTGTGCTTCATTAAGTCCAGGGTCAACGCAGCCATCTATCAGGAGATTTTGGAGCACTTCATGCTTCCTTCCGCAGACAAGCTTTATGGGGATGCTGACTTCATTTTCCAGCAGGACTTGGCACCTGCCCACACTGCCAAAAGCACCAAAACTTGGTTCAATGACTGTGGGATTACTGTGCTTGATTGGCCAGCAAACTCGCCTGACCTGAACCCAATGGAGAATCTATGGCGCATTGCCAAGAGAAAGATGAGAGCCATGAGACCGAGCAATGCAGAAGAGCTGAAGGCCGCTATTGAAGCATCCTCGTCTTCCATAAGACCTCAGCAGTGCCACAGGCTGATAGCTTCCATGCCATGCCGCATTGAGGCAGTAATTGCCGCAAAAGGGGCCCAAACCAAGTACTGAGTACATATGCATGCTTATACTTTTCAGAGGTCCGATATTGTTCTATGTACAATCCTTGTTTTATCGATTGCATGTAATATTCTAATTTTCTGAGATTGTGGATTTGGGGTTTTCATGAGCCATACGCCATAATCATCACAATTATGACAAATGACGGCTAGAACTATCTTGCTTTCAATGTAATGAGTCTTATGTCATATATTAGTTTTACCTTTTAAGTTACATTACTGAAAGGCAGCTTCTCAAGTTTGAGGAAGGCCACTTGCTAGAAACCTCAGACATTTCTTTCTGGAGTTCTTCAGTGTGTTGCACCAAAGATTCTTTCTCTGGCTCTAACTGGTGGATCATGTGTTGGCATGGTCCAAGCTTCCTTTTTTATCCAGCAGAGTTTTCTACAGATCTTCTGTTGTGGTCTGAAGTTGATCCACTGTCTGCTTGAGACAACTGTGCTGCCTCTTTCATCCATTGTTTGTCTTTCATGGATTCCTGGATCTGAAAGTCAACAGAATCTGGTTAATCTGGAGATCATGGAGGCCATCATCACTGCTCATTGAGAAAACAGCCCCAAATATTTCCCTAAGGACCATTTCTTCCCTGCTGCGACCTGTTTGGAAATGGACAGACAACAGTCACATCCTCTCTCAGTTCAGGGAC
>NW_022473593.1:0-46326 GCF_009769535.1 Thamnophis elegans
GCCTTAGAAGTCGGGGCCTCTACTCGATTCTTTCTTTCTTTCTTTCTTTTTCTTCTTTCTTTCTTCTTTCTCTTTCTTCATTCTTTCCTTCCTCTTCTTTCCTTCCTTACTTCCTACCTTCCTACTTTCCTATTTACTTTTTCTCTTTCTTTCTTTCTTTCTTTCTTTCTTTCTTTCTTTTCTTTCTTTCTTTCCTCCTTCCTACCTATCTTTCTTTTTCTTACTTTTTTCTTTCATTTCTTTTTTCTGTCTTCTTTCTTTCCCACTCCCTCTCTCTCTCTATCCATCCATCCATGCATCCATCCATGTATCTATCTATCTATCATCTATCTATCTATCTATCTATCTATCTATCTATCTATCTATCTATCTATCTATCATCTATCTATCTATCTATCTATCTATCTATCTATCTATCTATCTATCTATCTATCTACCTACCTACCTACCTACCTACCTACCTACCTACCTACCTACCTACCTACCTATCTATCTATCTTTTTTATTTAGCATATGGCATCTACAGAGGTCATGCAATCACTGAAAAAGATCTTGAGACTCTGGAAAGAGTGCAGAGAAGAGCAACAAAGAGGATGAGGGGACTGGAGGCTAAAACATATAAAGAAGAGTTGCTGAAATTGGGAATGTCTAGTTTAATGAAAAGAAGGACTAAGGGTGACATGATAGCATCTTCCTATATCTGAAGGGCTGCCCCAAAGAAGAAGGGGTCAACCTATTCTCCAAAGCCCCTGGAGGTAAGAGAGGAAGCAACAGATGGAAACTAACCAAGGAGGGAAGCAACCTGGAGTTAAGGAGACATTTCCTGACAGTTAGAACAATTAATCAGTGGAACAACTTGCCACCAGAAGTTGTGAATGCTCCAACACTGGATGTTTTTAAGATGATGTTGGATAACCGTTTGCCTGGAATGGGATAAGGTTTCCTGCTTGAGCAGGGGGCTGGACTAGAAGATCTCCAAGAGCTCTATTCTGATTGATTTTTTTTTTGCAATTTGTTTTTTATTTTTAAACATAAAAAAACATAAAAAAAATTCTCATCCATTACATACAGCGTGTCGTTTGGTTACAAGTGTTTTTGCATCCATATTCTCAATTACATTTACAATCACAGATTTTTCATCTAGTATAACTAAATACCTCACTTTCATTGTACAATGTATTCTGATTGATTGATTGATTGATTGATTGATTGTGCCCTGGTGGTTTTCTCAAATCCTACCCCTTATCTTTTGATTGACACTTACCTGTGTTCTGCATGGATTCGTCCTCTTGAAATGGACACTCACTCAAGGCTCCCACGCGACCGAGGGACCCTCCGAGAATCAGTTTGAGCGATTCCAGAGACCCCTAAAATATCAGGAGAGGAAGAACAGCCCTCGGTGGGAAAGACACCTACCCTGATTGTGTTTTTCCCCACCGCTTGCACGCTTGATTTTTTTTTGGAAGGGGGAATCCTGGTAAAAATAGAAGCTTCCTCTAAAATGAACTGGATTTTTACCGTGGAGATGTTGAACTTATTCTTCCCCCCACTCCTGTCTGCATTGATACGCTCGCTTACACCGATTGTGGTAGGAAGATGGGGTATGTGCTCACCTCCATCCGAAGATAGGTTTTCTGTCCCGTTCTCACTTCGATGGGTTCGGTTTTTTCCTGGTCAATCGATGCCAATTCGGGCAGCCCCCTATTGGAGTCCAGCAGCTTGCAATCCACGTACAGCTCCAAGGACAAGCTGCTGGCTTTCAGGCCGCTGACCCGCAGGAGAAGCGTGTGGCTACGTCCATCCGACAGGTTGGAATTCTGCAGATTGACCGAGTGGAGCTTCCCATCGGCACGTAAGTATCGGACGAGGACTGTGAGCGGGGAGAGAAAAGATGGATTTCCGGGTGGGAATTTTCCTCCCACTTTTCTTGTGTTTCCTTTTAAGTGGCCCCTTTCCGTTATTACAGGGGGTCCTCGACTTACAACCATTCATTTAGTGACCAAAGTGACGACGGCACTGGAAAAAAAAGCGACTCAGGAATGTTTTTCCCAATGTTTTACAATCCCTTTGGAAAACGGGATCCAAATTCAGACACTTGGGAACTGATTCGGATTTATGATGGATGCGGGAGGTTTCCCTTTGGTGACCTTCAGTTCAGCCAAGTCAGCGGGGAATCCAGATTCATTTAGCGACCGTGGGGCTAAGTTATGAACTGCAGGGATTCACTTAACAGCTGTGGCAAGAAAAGTCGTAAGGGGGCAAGAAAGGGGGCAAACCCTAAGTGAAAAATGTTTCGCTTCACCACAGAAATCTTGGGCTCGATGATGGCCGTAAGTCAAAGATGACCTTTTATTAATTTGATTGACAGGGCCACCCTGTCTTTTACTGACTCAAAGCAAATAAACCATTAAAGGGGTAAAACAGTAAAAAAAATGAAAATCAAGGTTTTAGTAAAGTCAATTGACTTCTTTCCTTTCTTTCTTTTTCTTCTTCTTCCTTCCTTTCTCTTCCTTTTTTCCTTCCTGCCTTCCTCCCTTTTTCTTTTCTTTCTCTTCTTTCCTTTCTCTTTCTTTCTGTCTTCCTTCCTTTATATCTTCCTTTTTTCCTTCCTCCCTTTCTTTTCTCCTCCTTTCATCCTTCCTTCCTTTCTCTTTCCTTTTGTCTTCCTCCCTCCCGCTCTCCTTCCTCTTTCTTTCCTTTCTCCTTCTTCTTTCATCCTTTCCTTTCCTTCCTTCCCTTCCTTTTTCTTTCTTTCTTTCCTTCCTTCCTTCTTTCTCCCTTTCTCCTTCTTTCATCCTTCTTTCTTCCTTTCCTTTCCTTCCTTTCCTTCCTCTTTCTTTCTTTCTTTCTTTCTTTCTTTCTTTCTTTCTCACTCACCTTTATTCGTTTTGCCAACTACGGAGACTTCAAACCATCGGCTGTTATCCTTCTTGTAGTGAAGGCCGAATAGGGGACCACCTTGTTTTGGGGGCAAGTGGAAAGTTGATAAAAGGTACATATCATGGACAGATAAAATCTCGGTCCGGATTTTGTTCGCGACGTTGGTCATATGTCGAGTTTCGGTGACGGTCAGGAGGTCAATGACTAGGGAAGGGGAAAAAAAGGATGGGGGTCACTTGCAAAGCGAGTCAAGTTTGCATCCAGTGCTTTTGCGAAGAACAGAGTTGGAAGGGGGACCCTAAGAGGTCATCTAGACCAGAGGTCCCCAACCTTTCGGGCCTCAGGGACCACTAAACTCATCATTTTAAATCCCACGGACCACTAATACGATCCGCCTAGTGACCGACTGGGCGGTCATGTGACTGGGTGGGCGTGGCCAACTCACATGTCTTCTCGCCCCTCCCCTCCCAGCCCCTCCTCGCCTGCCTGCCCACCCGGGCTCCTTAGGGCCCCAACAGGAAGCCGTTGCTGGAGCTAAGCAGCCCCCAGGAGAAAGAGTTGGCAAAACAGCTCAGTTCAAATTGGATCTGACTGAGAAGGAGGCTCACCAGAGGCACCTCACTGAGGACTAGGAGCATGGGCTTTCCAAGCAGAGGGAAGACCCGCGGGAGTGCAAGGCCAGGTGCCGGCGCCTGGAGGCTCAGCGGGCTGAGATGATCAGCCAGTTCCAGGCCGTGATGCAGTCCCACTAGAACGAGGCCCTCCGGCTCTTCGCCACCAGTGGCTCTTCCCTCCAGCCTTCGCCCAAAGCCCCCCACCAGGAGGCCAAAGCAGACCCCAAGTGGGAATTTCTGCCCCCTCTGCCCCCCACAAAAAGACCCCAAAGGGGGAGACTCTCTGCGGCAACACAAGCATTCATTGCACGTATCCGTCCCAGGGGTCGTAGTTTGAGGACCCCCTGATTGAGTGCAACATCAAAAATGGAAATATTATTTCTGCGGACCACCAAAATATTCTCACAGGCCACCAGTTGGTGACCGCTGATCTATGCAACCCCAACTCCCTTTACAGTTCTTAAATTCTTAAATTTGACATTTTCCAAAATGGAGCAGGTCTTTATGAAAAAAAAATCGGGTAAAGTTGGATAAAGAGGATTTAAAAAAAAAAAATTGGGACTCCCCATAGGCTGCATTCTGTGCCTTTCTCTTTGGGTGCGTCGACATCACCAGGCAAAAGTTTTTTTCTTGAAATTATTTGAATGAAGGGATTTTTTTTCCTGGAGAGGGGGGGGAAAAATGCTATTTCGAGGCCAGCCTTGAAGTGTGCCACAAAGGAAACTCCCCAGCTGAGGGATGGGTTTGAAGAGCACGCTCTGGGAGGAAAAATGCCAAAACTGGGGCCTCTGAGGTTTTTAAAATATCCGTTTTTAAAAGCGCTGGAAAACTCTGAAACCAGCTGGCTGCCGACTGCTACCAGCCCTGTCTGTTTCTCCTGCCAGATGCAGCTCCGCCTTCCCCCATTAGGGGGAGCCCTCCAGGACCATCCTCTCAAATTGGACGTGAAAATTCATTTATTAATTATTTTTGGCTGCACATCCCTCTGCTACTTCACCAGAAATGGTCCAATACAACTTTCTTTTCGGCTTCCAGGGAAAACCATTAGCGCTACCGTATGAAAATGCCACAAAAGCGGATCCCCCCCCCTGTTTTTTTCCCTGGATCCTGGAGATCCCTGAATGTGAGTTATCAGAGCAGAGAGAGTTCAGTTAGGTTATAAAAGTGGGAAAGGAGAAAGGAAGGGAGGGAGAAGGGAGAGAAGGAAGGAAGAATGGAAGGAAAAGAGATAGAAGGAAGGAGAAAGCGAGAGGGAGAGAAAAGGAAGGAAGGAAAAGAGAGGAAGGAACGAGGGAGGGAAGGAAGGAAAAGAGAAGAAAGGAGAAAGAGAGGGGAAGGGGAGAAAAAAGGAGGGGACGGAAGGGAAGGAAGGAAGTAAAAGAGAGGGACGGAAGAAAGGAAGGAAAAGAGATGGAAGGAGAAAGAGAAAGAAGGGGAGGAAAATGGAGGGAAAGAAAGAAGGAAAAGAGAGGGAGGGAGGGAAGGAAAAGAGAGAAGGAGAAAGAAAGAGGAAGAGGGAGAAAAAAGGAGGGAAGGGAGGAAGGAAAAGAGATAGGAGAAAGAGGAAGGGGAGGAAAAGGAAGGAAGGAATAGGGAGGGAGAGTGGGAAAGAAGGAAGAAGGGAAGCAAGGAAAGGAGGAAGGAAGAAAAGGACCTGGCAGAATAGAAGGGGGAGAAGAGAAAGGTAAGGAAAGGAAGAAGGAAGGAAAGGAGGAAAGAAAGAAAGGATGGAGGAAGGGAAAAAAAGACCGAAGAAAGGAAAGGAGGGAGGAGAAAGAGAGACGGAGAGAGGGAAGGAAAGAAAAAAGAAAAGAGAAAGGCGGATTTTACAAACGCCCCGCGCTCGAGCTCAAGCCTCCCTTTGGCTGCCTCGCTTGCTTCCAGAGAGACGCCCCTTCCCCGATTATTCCGAACTCCCCCTCCCCAATTCCACCCCCACTTTGCTCTCCGTGGTGGCAAAGACCCCCGCGGTCTTCCCCCCTGCAAGAGGGGCTTGGCAGCAGCGGCTTTTATGCCCACCCCCCCAAAAGCTCCCTCTGGCGGGGGTCTCTCTCGACCCCAACCCGGTGGGAGGGAAACTCCGCCTTGGACCCTCGCCCGCCCCAGCCCAGCGGGGGAAGAGGGCATCTCTCCCCCCACCCACCCAATTCTTCTCCCCCCCTTTGGTGGGTTTGCAACCGGGCGCCCCCGGGAGCCGGCGACCCTCACCTTGCAACTCGCGCCGGGCGACCCCGCTGGCGGCGCCCCAAAGAAGGAGGAGGAGGGCGGCGGAGGCGGGCAGGGGTCTCCTCCGGCGGAGGCTGTTTGCCCGCGGCTGCATCGCGGCGGCCGGCCGAGCGGGGGTCCCCCGAGGAAGGGGGCGGCGCGGGCTGGGAAGGGAGGGAGGCGTCCCACCGCCCTTTGAATGGCCCCGCGGCGCCGCCCTCCCCGTCCCCAGCCCAGCCTGCCAGCGCTGGCAAGGCGGGGGTGGGTGGGGGGGTTTGAGGATGCTCAAACGGGGGATGGGGGGACACCTCCAGCCGCCAGGGGAAGGGTCTCTGCCTCCCCCCTCCCCCGGCTTTCAACCCGAGCTGATGGAGCCGGCAGGAAGGTGCATTCACAGATGAACAGGGCTGGAAGGGACCTTGGAGGTCATCTAGTCCAACCCCCTGCCCAAGAAGGAAGGAAGGAAGGAAGGAAGGAAGGAAGAAGAATAGCAGAATAACAGTTGGAAGGGAGACGGTTGGGGTCTGCTGGGGTTGAGTGGGGTTTCCCACCCACCCATTTACAACCCTCGGGGTCTGGGAGGGGGGGAGCAGCTCGACCCAATGGGCCAGGAGGAGTTGTGTCCCCCAGACTGAAAACGGATCCTCCCCTGTTAGGAGCAGTGTACCCCAGCGAGGGAGAGAGAGGTGCGTCCTGCAAGCCAAACTCTTCGTTTTAATTTTAAAAAAAAACCAGAGGGGAGGGTCAGGCTTCTGTGCCCCCCCCCCGCATCACCCCCCCTCCCAATAGGTCAGTAGAACTGTCCAGTTTCTTAACCCGCTCCTCCCTCCCGTATTTTGCCCCCCCCCCCACAAACACACTCATTTTCAAATATGACCTCATTGTTTTCTTGGGGCAATTCAAGACTTGGAGGGCGGTGTCCTGTTCCCCCTCCTTGCTCACTCCTCCTCCCCCCCCCCCTACAAACCTTCCCCTCTTCCTTCCTCCCCCCCCCCCCCGCCTGGAAAGGCCCCCTGGAATAAACGCCCTGCATTTAAAACATGGGAATGACTTTCCTGCAAGAAAATTCTTCCCTGAATCCTGCCATCATTTGGGGGTTCGCTTTCCAAGCCTCCCCCGTTTTCAAAAAAATATTTAACTCTCATCCCAAACCCCCTGCAGATATTTGGAAGGTTCTCCAAAGAGGAACCACGCCTCCGAAGGAAAAGGAAGGAAGGAAGGAAGGAAGGAAAGAAAGAAATGGAAATGAGAAGGAGGGGAGGGAGGGGAAGGAGGGAAGGGGAAAGGAAAGGAGAGAAGGAAAGGGAAAGGAAAGATGTAGGGAGGGAAGGAAGGAAAAAGGAAGGAAGGAAGAAAAGAAGGAAATGAAAATGAGAAGGAGGGGAGGGTGGGGAAGGAGGGAAGGGAAAAGGAAAGATGTAGGGAGGGAAGGAAGGAAAAAGGAAGGAAGGAAGAAAAGAAGGAAATGGAAATGAGAAGGAGGGGAGAGAGGGAGGGGAAGGAGGGAAGGGGGAAGGAAAGATGTAGGGAGGGAAGGAAGGAAAAGGAAGGAAGGGACTGAGAAAGGAAGGAAAGAGAAGGAAGGAAGGAAAAAGTAGGAAATGGGAATGAGAAGAAGGAAGGGAGAGAGGGGAAGGGAAGGAGGGAAGGGGAAAGGAAAGAAGGGAAGGAAGGGGAAAGAAAAGATGTAGTAGGGAGGGAGGGAAGGAAAGAAGGAAGGAAATGGAAATGAGAAAGAGGGGAAGGAAATGAAGGAAGGGAAGAAGGAAGGAAAGAAAGAAAGAAGGAAAGGAAGGAAGGAAAGAAGGAAATGGAAATGAGAAGGAGGGGAGGGAGGGGAAGGAGGGAAGGGGAAAGGAAAGGAGGGAAGGAAGGGGAAAGGAAAGATGTAGGGAGGGAAAGAAGGAAAAGCCAGGAAGGAAGGAAGGGACTGAGAAAGGAAGGAAGGAAAGAAGGAAGGAAAGAAGGAAGGAAAGAAGGAAGGAAAGAAGGAAGGAAATAGAAATGAGAAGGAGGGGAGGAAGGGAGGGGAAAGGAAAGAAGCAGGAAGGAGGGAAGGAAGGGGAAAGGAAAAAAGGAAAGAAAGAAAGAAAGAAAGAAAGAAAGAAAGATCCGAGAAGCCGTTTCTGCAGACGGAGGCAGCTTTTTCCCAGCTGCCAATTTGCAATGACAGGGCAGGATTGGTGATTCCCCCCCCCCGCTTCCTCCCCCCTCCAGCCACCAAACCCTCATCTGGATTTGCAACTGGCCGGAATCTGTTTATGTTCTGTTTGCAGGCCACCATAACAACTGGGGCCTCTTGGTTTGCACCTCCTTGGAGCGGCTCCTACTCGGTGCCAAACCGCCCAGCCCAAGGCCTCCTTGTGGCTTGGGGTGCCCACTTAACCCCTTCATGAACGGGGGGGGGGGCTTTGAGGCCCTTTGAGGGAGCCCAGATGCCAAATATCCTCTTTTTTAAAAAACAACAACAACACACACAAAAGCTTGGGTGACGTGGTAGAAGGGTTCCCATATTTTGAGGGGGGGGAGACGGACTGCCCCAAAGAAGAAACGGGGGGGGGGGGCAACCTGTTCTCCAAAGCACCAGAAACAATGGATGGAAACTAACCGAGGAGAGAAGCGACCTAGAACTAAGGAGGAATTTCCTGACAACGAAAACAATTTAATCAGTGAAGCGACTTTGTCTGCAGAAATTGTGGAAGCTGGAAGTTTTTAAGGAGAGATTGAAGAGCCATTGGTCCAAAATGGTACAGGGTCCATTGAACAGGGGGGGTTGGACTAGATGACCTCCGAGGTTCCTTCCAACTCTTATTTTTCTGTCCTTCCTTCCTTCCTTCCTTCCTTCCTTCCTTCTGTCCGTCCTTCCTTCCCTATCACTGGAGGCTTTTAATAAGAGACTGGCCAGGTATTTGTCTCAAATTGTGTAGTATCTCCTGCTTGAGTAGGGGGTTGGACTAGAAGACCTCCAAGGTCCCTTCCAATTCTGTTATTCTGCTACCCCTTCCTTCCTTCCTTCCTTTCTTCCTTCCTTCCTTTCCCATCACTGGAGATTTTAAAGAAGGGACTGGACAACCATTTGTCTCAAATTGTATAGGATCTCCTGTTCGAACAGGGGGTTGGACTAGAAGACCTCCAAGGTCCCTTCTAACTGTTTTTCCTTCCTTCCTTCCTTCCTTCCTTCCTTCCTTCTTTCCTTCCCCATCGCTGGAGATTTTTAATAAGAGACTGGGCAGTTATTTGTCTCAAATTGTATAGGATCTCTGGCTTGAGAAGGGGGTTGGACTAGAAGACCTCCAAGATCCCTTCCAACTGTTATTCTGCCCTTCTTTCCTTCCTTCCTTCCTTCCCCATCGCTGGAGGTTTTTAAGAAGAGACTGGACAGCCATTTGTCTCAAATTGTATAGGATCTCCTGCTTGAGAAGGGGGTTGGACTAGAAGACCTCCAAGGTCCCTTCCAACTCTGTTATTCTGCTACCCTTTCCTTCCTTCCTTCCTTCCTTCCTTCCTTCCTTCCTTCTTGGTCATTTAATCAAGCTCTGGAAATTAAATTTATCTCTCCTTTATGCTTGACCTCCTCCTCCACCACCACCACCTCATTTTCTGGGGTTTTCATTCATCTCAGGATCCCAGAAAGAAGGAAGGGAAATCTGGGTTTTATTTATTTATCCTCCTTTTATTTATTGTCACAATCGATACAGCCACCCATCTCAAAGCCTTAATTCCGGGCAGCCTCCCTTCCAAATTCATCCCAGCCTCTTGTGTAAAAATAAATAAATAAATCACAATTAAAATAACCCCCTTTCCTCCTTCTTATGCTCTCCCTTTTCAACATGTTAACGCCCCAGAAAGTTTATTTTGATTTATCCCGCCTCAAATCTTTGTAAGCAGGGAGTTTCTAGAAGCTTATCCAGAGGGGTGATTTGCAAAGAAAATAAGACTGGGATTTGATTCGGCCTTATGCGAGGGATACGTCAATTAGTTGTCAAGCCGCAGGAATTTTCGTTATTTGGGTCACGACTGGACGGAAAAATTTCGCAATCTTTCCCTTTCCTGGCGGAGAAATTTGGAAAGTTAAAAAAAAAAAAATCTGGAAATGTAGGAATCTGGAAAGGTGATCTGGGGATACAATTTACTCCAGATGGACTTGGTGCTGGTGGGAAGTACGAACCGAACGTTAAATTATCATAGAATCTCCAGAGCGGGAAGGGACCTTGGAGGTCTTCTAGTCCACTCCCTTGCCAAATTCCAGACTGGCTTCTGAAATGAGGGTGGGATGGTGGCATTTGGTCGATCTGTTTCAACCTAAGAGATGTCATTTAAATCACATTAAACACGAATATTTAATTTAAATATTAAATTACTCAATATTCTATCAACTAATCCTATATATATGTTAATTGAAATATCTATATATAGCTATCTATCTATATCTATCCATATCTCCATCTGTCTGTCTGTCTGCCTGTCTGTCTAGCGGTATCTCTCTCTCTCATCTCTAATTCTGTCTCTCTAATCTCTCTCTTCTATCTATCTATGCTATCTTATCTATCATCTTCTTTATCATTTATGTATTTTAGCTACCTAATCTATCAATCATCTATCCTATCTATCTATCTATCTATCTATCTATCTATCTATCTATCTATCTATCTATGTAAAATCTATCAATTTTAACTATTTATCTAATCTATCTAATCTATCAATCATCTATTTTAGCTGTTTAATCTATCTCTATCTAATCTGTCTATCAATCATCTATTTTAGCTGTTTAATCTATCTATCTAATCTATCTATCAATAACCATCTATCTATCTATCTATCTATCTATCATCTATCTATCTATCATCTATCTATCTGTCTGTCTATCTTCTATTTATCTATCTTAGCTATCTACTATCTATCTATCTCTATCTAATCAATCAATATTTTAGCTATTTAATATCTATCTATATCTATCATCTAATTATCTATCTATATCTATTTTAGTTGTTTTATCTAATTATCTCTATCTAATCTATCTATATCAATCATCTCTTAACTATCTACTTAAATCAATCAATCTACCTATCTATATCTAATCGATCTATCAATCATCTATCTTAGCTATCTATTTAACCTCCCTCTCTCTCTCCCCCTCACTCCCTCCCCCTCCTATCATCTATCTATCTATCTATCTATCTAGCTATCTATCTATCTATCTATCTATCATCTATCTATCTATCTATCTATCTATCTATCTATCTATATGTAGCTGATAAGGAGAGCTTGTGGCGTAGTGGCTAATACAACTGCCTAATATGTAATACAATAGCAATAGCAGCAGTAGACTTACAGCCCAGGTTCGAATCCCAGTAAGGGCATGGCTAGCTGATGAGAGCTAAATAGCTTGAAATAGATCTATACTAGTCTCCCTTTATTTATTTATCAGCACAAACGCAATATATATACTCTATATACAATATATACCCATCTACTCTAACTATCTCATCTCTCATTTAAATCTGTTAATTGAAGGAGCAACCTCTTTCCCTACTACGAATATTGCATTAGGGAAAGAGTTTGGTCCTTCCATTAACAGATGCACTTTTCTGTTTTTAAATTTTAAGTGTAGGGCCCCCCCCCCATCTTTTTCTTCAGCCGATCGATCGAACTTTTTTTGTGTGTGTGGGGGGGGAATCAGAATTAACGTCGACAAAGAATTCGGCCGAACATACAAAGTCCGATTCCTTTCGGTTCTTCTTCTCCCTCTTTTTTTTTTTTTTTTCAGGAATCCTGCCCGGATGGGATGGGGCAGAGGCAGCCTTTCTGGGATCTGCTCCAAGTGAGGTCATCTCGGCAGGAATGGCTTGCAGAGGAAATAAGAGGGTGATGTCAGGCCGAATGGAATTTTTCTCGGCCATCTGTCTTGCTTTGGTGGGAGCAAATTCCCACAGACCCAGCCTCCTGACGCTGGAGGTTTCTTAACCTCATTCCTCCTCGTCATTTTTTCCCCTTTCGGAAAGATCGCACCATCATCCAATAAAGTTTTGGAGAGATCTGGGAAGGAGACGGTGGAGGAGGGGGTTGAAAAGGAAGATGACAGGACAACAAGAGATGGAAGGGACCTTGGAGGTCTTCTAGTCCAACCTTCCTGCTCAAGCAGAATAATAACAGAATAATTACAGAATAACAGAATAACAACAGAATAATTACAGAGTAACAGAATAACAGAATAATAACAGAATAACAGAATTATAACAGAATTATAACAGAATAATTACAGAGTAGCAGAATAACAGAATAATTACAGAATAATAACAGAATAATTACAGAATAATAACAGAATAATAACAGAATAACAGAATAATTACAGAATAATTACAAACAGACTAACAGAATAATAACAGAATAACTACAGAGTAACAGAATAATAACAGAATAATAACAGAATAATTACAGAATAATTACAGAATAATTACAGAGTAACAGAATAACAGAATAATTAGAGAATAATAACAGAATAATTAGAGAATAATAACAGAATAATTAGAGAATAATAACAGAATAATAACAGAATAACAGAATAATTACAGAATAATTACAGACTAACAGAATAATAACAGATTACAGAACAGAATAATAACAGAATAACTACAGAGTAACAGAATAACAGAATAATAACAGAATAATAACAGAATAATAACAGAATAACAGAATAATTACAGAATAATTACAGAATAACAGATTACAGAATAACAGATTACAGAATAACAGAATAATAACAGAATAACAAAAGAATAACACAATAACAACAGAATAATAACAGAATAACAAAAGAATAACAGAGATGGAAGGGACTTTGGAGGTCTTCTAGTCCAACCCCCTGCTCAAGCAGAATAATAACAAAATAATTACAGAATAATAGAAGAATAACAGAAGAATAACAGAATAAGAGAAGAATAACAGAGATGGAAGGGACTGTGGAGGTCTTCTAGTCCAACCCTCTGCTCAAGCAGAATAATAGCAAAATAATTACAGAATAATGACAGAATACTAACATAATAATTACAGAGATGGAAGGTTTTATTGGGAATCTGGCTGGGGGATTCTGGGAGTCGAAGCCCACCCCTCTTAAAAGTTCCCCATGTCCTGAAACACAGTAGAGCTTTTAAATAGCAACAGATGGGGTCGGAGCAGGCAGCCCAGGATTCTGGGTTTTGCAATCCCCTCTACTTTCATCTCCCAGCCTCTCCCGTTGCAAGGCATTGCAGGGGTTCTCACGACCCCCTCTCTCTCCCCCCCACACCCCTGCAAAAAAAAATATCCCCTTTATAGCACGCCACCGGCTTCCTAAAAAAGACCCCTTGGGTCGTTTGAAGCAGAAAGACGCCCGGCTCACTTAAACCCAACACGTGTCTTGTGCAACCCAACACGTGTCTGCTTGGAACGTGTGAAGGGCGTTTGCAAAAAAAAAAGGTGGGGGGAGAGGCAGGGAAAGCAGCAGGGTTGCAATTTGTAAGCCGGGACACAGGGGGCGGCAGAGCCTCCAAATCCTGGAGTTGCATGAATCGGAGTCACTCCTCTTTGCCTCTCTCTTGTTCCAGGCTGTTCCGGGTCAAGGCAAAGGCGTGGGAAGATGGCTGCGCCCATGGAGTTGTATTGCTGGGCAGGCGGGTGGGGGCTGCCCACCGTGGACCCCGATTGCTTGGCCGTTTTGGTGAGGGGCGGGCGGCGTGGGGGGTCTTTTGCAAAGCTCTCCTTTTTTTTTATTTTGCAAATCCGGATTTTTAATTTTGCAAAGCGCCCCTTTTTTCTCCCCCCTTTTGCAAAACGATGCTATTATTTTGGGCAAAGCGCTTTTCCCTTTTGCAAAACCCTTTTTTTCCCCCTTTTGCAAACTGAATTTCCTTTGCGAAGCGATGTTGTTATTTTTTTTTTTTGCAAAACGCTTAATATAATATATAATATAATATATTATATTATATTGCAAAGTGCTTTTTTCCCTTTTGCAAACCGAATTTCCTTTGTGAAGCGATGTTGTTATATTTTTTGCAAAGTGCTTATATATATATATATATATATATATATATATATATATATATATATATATATATATATATATATAATTGCAAAGCGCTTTTCTTTCTGCAAAATGCTTTTTTCCCTTTTGCAAAACGCTTTTAGGAAGAGGGCTCAGGCTAGATGGCTTCTGAAGGTCCCATCCTGATAGATTGTGCCTAGCGGATTCCTCCTGGAAAGGGGGTTGGCCTAGATGGTCTCTGAGGTCCCCTTCCAGAATGAGATTCCGTGTAGTGGATCAGTTGGGATCCATTAGACGGAGTCTCAGTCTGAAAGGGGACCTCAGAGACCATCTAGGCCAACCCCCTTTCCGTTATTATGTTATGTTATGTTATAATATCAAAGCACTTCTTTTGCAAAACGCTTTGCTTTCCTTTCAGAATGATTTTTTGTTTGCAAAGCGTATATAGATAGATAGCTGTGATAGATGGATAGATGATAGATAGAGATAGATGATAGATAGATAGATAGATAGATAGATAGATAGATAGATAGATAGATATGATGGATGGATATGATAGATAAATAGATGTGATAGATAGATGGATAGATAGGTAGGTAGATAGGTAGATGTGATAGATGGATAGATATGATGGATTGATAGATGTGATGGATGGATGGATAGATAGATAGATAGATAGATAGATAGATAGATAGATAGATAGATAGATATGATGGATGGATATGATAGATAAATAGATGTGATAGATAGATGGATAGATAGGTAGGTAGATAGGTAGATGTGATAGATGGATAGATATGATGGATTGATAGATGTGATGGATGGATGGATAGATAGATAGATAGATAGATAGATAGATAGATAGATAGATAGATATGATGGATGGATATGATAGATAAATAGATGTGATAGATAGATGGATAGATAGGTAGGTAGATAGGTAGATGTGATAGATGGATAGATATGATGGATTGATAGATGTGATGGATGGATGGATAGATAGATAGATAGATAGATAGATAGATAGATAGATATGATGGATGGATATGATAGATAAATAGATGTGATAGATAGATGGATAGATAGGTAGGTAGATAGGTAGATGTGATAGATGGATAGATATGATGGATTGATAGATGTGATGGATGGATGGATAGATAGATAGATAGATAGATAGATAGATAGATAGATATGATGGATGGATATGATAGATAAATAGATGTGATAGATAGATGGATAGATAGGTAGGTAGATAGGTAGATGTGATAGATGGATAGATATGATGGATTGATAGATGTGATGGATGGATGGATAGATAGATAGATAGATAGATAGATAGATAGATAGATAGATAGATAGATAGATAGATGTGATAGATAGATAGATGGATAGATATGATAGATGGATAGATGTGATAGATATGATGGATGGATGGATATGATAGATGTGAGATAGATAGATGGATAGAGAGGTAGATAGGTAGATAGATAGGTAGATAGATAGATAGATAGATAGATAGATAGATAGATAGATAGATATGTTGGATGGATGGATGGATGGATGGATAGATATGATAGATGTGATAGATAGATAGCAAAGCGAATTTTTTTGTTTGCAAAGCACCGGCTTCTTCCCCAACTGGGCGCCCGTGGTGTTTGTGTGTGTGTGTGTGTGTGTGTGTGTGTGTGTGTGCATTGCAACTGCAAAGGATTCCAAGCGGGGGGGGGGGCTCCACAAAATTGGGCAGAGGGCCCTTGGAGCCTGATCCCCTTCCTTCCAGAACCCTCCCCCCCCCCCCAGGTCGAAAGAATGAGACCAAGATTGCTGCTTTAGTTGGTTGCAAAGCAGAATTTAAGAATAATTGGATTATTAAGATATGAAGAGGATGGAGGTCTTTTTTTTTTTGGGGGGGGGGGGGGAGAAATGCGATCCCCTCCCTGCCTCCAAGGATGCAACGAATGGCCAAATGCATTTTTTTCCCTTTTCTTTCTATTGCCTTGTAGACTTACGCTCGATTTACAGGGGCTCCCCTCAAAGTTCACAAAATCTCCAATCCCTGGAGAAGCCCCTCTGGTAAGTTACTATATATATATTTGGGGGGGGGGGTTAGGAAAAAGAAACCCCCTTCTGTGAATTGCATGGAAATTTTTGGTTTTCATTGCATGGAAAACTTTTTCATTGCCTGGGAAGCCTGCGCAGGTTTCTAGTCCTCAAGAGGGATAGGGAAACGGGTGGGAGGGAGAGAATAGAGCCTGGGGGAGAGGGGGGGGGCTTACATGGGGCTCCCCCCCCCGCTTCTCTTCCCCCAACCTGCTGGTTTTTTTCCCCCCAATCTCAGGATCGCTCCCCGCGCTCAAGACAGCCGACGGGGTTATTTCCGATCCGCAGGAAATCATCACCCATTTTAGGAAACAGGTATGGACGGCTGGGGAGGGGGGGTCCTGTTTGAATTGAATAGAGCGGGAAGGGACCTTGGAGGTCTTCTAGCCCAACCCTGGAGAGTCACTTGTCTGAGATGGCATAGGCTCTCTTGCTTGAAAAGGTGGCTGGATTAGAAGACCTCCAAGGTCCCTTCCAGCTCCTATTCTATTCAATTGACAATTCTCTTATTCTATTTCATATTCTATTCTATTCACAGTTCTCTTATTCTATTCTATTTCATATTCTATTTTATTCTATTCCTATTTTCTATTCTCTGTTCTGTTCTATTCTATTCACAATTCTCTTATTCTATTTCATATTCTATTCTATTCACAGTTCTCTTATTCTATTCTATTTTGTATTCTATTCTGTTCTATATTCTATTCTATATTCAAATCTACATTCTATTCTATTCTTTCATATTCTATTCTATTTCATATTCTATTCCTATTTCATATTCTATTCTATATGTTCTGTTCTGTATTTTATTCTATATTCCATTCCATTATCTATCCTATTCTATTCTATTTCATATTCTATTCTATTCCTATTTCATATTCTATTCTATATATTCTGTTCTATATTCTATTCTATATTCCATTCCATTATCTATTCTATTCTTCTATTCTTTCTTATTTTTCTTTTCTTTTTCTTATTTAGCAATTTAATGCAGATTACGACCTCTCGGCATTACAAGGGGCGGACACTCTAGCCTTCCTCTCTCTGGTACATGGGAAGCTCCTGCCTATGCTGGTGAGTTTGGGGAGCGGCGGGGGGTGGGTGGGTGATTCGCTTAACGACGGAGGCAAGAAGGGCTGTAAAAATCATACTTTAATAATTGTCCCAGCGACAACAGCGATTCGCTTAACGATGGTGGCAAGAAGGCCCATAAAAATCCTACTTTAATAATTGTCCCAGCCACAACACTGATTCGCTTAACGACGGTGGTAAGAAGGCCCGTAAAAATCCTACTTTAATAATTGTCCCAGCCACAACAGTGATTCGCTTAACGACGGTGGCAAGAAGGCCCATAAAAAGTCATACTTTAATCATTGTCCCAGCCAAGGCAGTGATTCGCTTAACGACGGTGGCGAAAAAGACTGTAAAAATCACACTTTAACAACTGCCTCGCTCAGCGACTAAAATTGCGGCCGTAAATCTAAAGACAACCTATATTATTTTTTTGCTGCAAGTTTCCCAACTAACTCATCTTGGTTTGAGCGAAGCAGCCATTCGTGGTCTGTTTTGCCCATTAAACCAAGATTGTAAGCTTTGGTGGTCTGTTGGGACAAAACTTTATCCCTTTTTTAACCTCCTCGATCCGTTTTTTTGTTAATAGTTTGGTTTTTTGTGGGACGGGAAGGCGTATAAAAACCGTTCTATTTGTGAAGATCTCATGAGGACTAGAAACATTGCTCCTTGTCTTCTTTTCTCTCTCTCCTCCCAACGGAGGAGGAGGAGGAGGAGGAGGCTGTGCGCGTTGAGGGAAGTCACTCTGGGGATTCTCCTCCTTTCCAACAGATCCACACTTTCTGGGTGGACGCGAAGAATTACGTGGAGCATACGCGGAAGTGGTTCGCGGAAGCCATCCCCTTCCCACTTAATTTTTTCCTGCCGGGCCGAATGCAGAAACGTCAGCTGGAGCGTCTTCAAACGGTCTGCGGGGAAAACTGGCAGGACGATGAAGAACAGCTGGAAAAACAGGTGAAGGAAGGATGCTTAAAAAGGCATATTCCCCCTAATTCCAATGTTTTTTCCTATTTAATCTATTCTAATTCTCAGTACAGCCAACCTTTCTTCTTCTCCTTCTTCTTCTTTTTTCTTTTTTCGTTTCTGTTATAATTTGGCACCAGTGAGGTTAAAACCAATTTTGGTTGTATTTAAGTACAATGACAATAAAGATTATACTTCTCCTCCTCCTCCTCCCCTCTTGTTCTTCTCCTCCTTCTCCTTCTACCCCTCTTTCTTCTTTCTTCTCTCCTTTTTCTCCTTCCTCTCTCTTCCTCCTCTTCTCCTCCTCCTCTTTCTTCTTTCTTCTCCCTATCCTTCTTTCTTCTCCTTCCTCTGTCTTCCTCCTCCCTCCTCTCCTCCTCTTTCTTCTTCTCCCTCTTCTTTTCTCCTTCCTTTCCTCTTCCTATTCTTCTTTCTTCTCCCTCTCCTTCTTTCTCCTCCTCCTCTTTCTTCTTCTTCCTCTTCTACTTTTTTCGTTTCTGTTATAATTTTGCACCAGTGAGGTTAAAACCAATTTTGGTTGTATTTAAGTCCAATGACAATAAAGATTATACTTCTTCTTCCTCCTCCTCTTCCTCACCCTTCCTCCTCCTTCTCTTCTTCTTTTTCTTCTTCTATTTCTTCTTTTTCTTTTTCTTCTTTTTCTTTTAGTTCTTCTTTTTCTTTACTTCTTCTTTTTCTTCTTTTTCTCCTCCTCCTCCTCCTCCTCCTTCTTGTTATTATTTCTAGATAAAAGTTTTTTTTAAATATCAATATCATTGCATGGATGGTGGCGTCTGAATATCGTTCGTTTTGGTATAAAACCAATATAATACATTATCATTTCATTAGTTGAACAAAAACAGTCTAGAATTATTATATATATATAGACATCAACACGAATTCCTTCATTTTTCCATTAATCGGTGTTTAGTACATCCTTCCAATAATCATATCCTAGTATTATTGTACGTATTCAACACGAAGAGAGGTGGGCCGTGCCAGCCTGGCTGGGGACGATAGGACTTGTAGTCCAAAGGCTTGGAGGTGCTAATGGTTGAGGGGAAGAGGGAGGAAGGACGCCTGACCCAACAATCGTTTTCCTTTTTTTTTGTACCCGCAGCTTTATCGAGACGGTTGCGAATGTCTCACTCTCCTCTCTCAACGCCTCGGCCGGAAGAAATTCTTCTTCGGAGACTCGTAAGTAACTTGGGTGTTGAGCGTCGTAAGTAAAACGGGGGTCTTAATTACCTGTTTTCAGGTAGCCCTCGACTTACGACCAAAATCGGGACTTTGCGGTGAGTCGGCGGTGCCCGGTTTTATGGGTTTCTTGGCACCGTCATTAAGCGAATCACGTGGCCTGACGTCGTTTGTTGCACACCCTGGGGAAGGTTGCTCAGGGTGATCCCGTCACTATGGGAGATGGCAACCATCCTAAACGGGTAATCCCCACCTTACCGCCATTCATTTAGTGACCGTTTGAAGTTACGTCGGCGGAAGAAGGGACTCGGGTTGCAGCATCTGAGTGGCGCGGTGGCCTAGAGAGGGAGCTCCAGCCTCACGATCGGAAGTTTGATCCTAGGCAGCAGCAGATATTTCTCTCTCTGGGAACAATGAGAATCTATCGGCTGAACAATACTCCGCTCTGGCAACAGGAAAGGCATCTGGCCAGCAAACATTCAGTTGCAAGAGATTACGGGGTCGTTCAAAGGAGGTGATGATGACGGTTTCAGCATCACATGATTAAGATTCAGACAACTAACTCCTATTTATGATGGCTGCAGAGTCCCCGGTGTTAACAACCGTTTGCAGGCTCAATGTTGGTCGTAAGTCGAGGACTGCTCCGTGCTGCGGCCGAGTCTCTTGATCGTGTCTTATTTTGTCTTCTCGTTTTCAGACCCGCCTCTTTGGATGCCTCCGTCTTCAGTCTTCTAGCCGGCCTGCTTAACGCCAAACTCCCCAACGGGAAATTCCAGCAACACCTCAAATCGCTTCCAAACCTTTGCAATTTCTGCACGTCCATCTTGAGCCTTTATTTTCCCTGGGACGGAGGTGAGTTTGCTCTCCCTTGGGGGAAGATCCTCGGGGTCGGTTCTCGGGGGCACGGGGTGGGGCGGTGTGCCGCTGTAACCCAATGACGGAGTTGGACGGGGCCTCGGAGGTCTTCTAGTCCAACCCTTCCTCAAGCAGGAGACCCATAGCCCCCACTTTAGACAAACGGTTGTCCATTTGGAAGGAAGGAAGGAAAGAGACAGATGAGGGAGGGAGGAAATAAAGAGGAAGGAGGCAGGGAAGGGAGGAAAGAACGAGAGAAGGAAGGAAGGAGACATGAGGAAGAGAGGAACAAAAGGAGGAAGGAAGGAAGGAAGGAAGGAAGGAAGGAGACAGGGGAGGGAGGAAGGAAGGAAAGGGGAAGGAGGGAGGGAAGGAAGGCAAACAAGGGAGATAGGAACGAGAGAAGGAAGGAAGGAAGGAGACAGAGACAGAGGAGGGAGGGAGGAAGGAAAGGGGAAGGAGGGAGGGAAGGAAGGCAAAGAAGGGAAATAGGAACGAGAGAAGTAATGAAGAAGGACGGAAAGGAGGGAAGATGAGGGAGGGGGAAAAGTAAAGAGAAGAAAGAAAGAGGGAGGGAATGTGGGAGACAGACAAGGGGAGGGAGGAAACAAGAGGAGGAAGGAAGGAGACAGATGAGGGAGGGAGGAAGTAAAGAGGGAAGGAAGGAAGGAAGGAGACAGATGAGGGAGGGAGGAAGTAAAGAGGAAGGAGGGAGGGAAGGGAGGAAGGAACAAGAGAAGGAAGGAAGGAAGGAGACAGGGGAGGTAGGAAGGAAAGAGGAGGTAGGAAGGAAGGAAGGGGACACACAAGGGAGGAAGGATAACAGAATAACAGAGTTGGATGGGACCTCGGAGGTCTTCTAGTCCAACCCCTGCTGAAGCAGGAAACCCATATCCCCCATTTTAGACGTGGTTGTCCATTTGGAAGGAAGGAGACAGAGAAGGGAGGAAGGAGGGAGGGAAGGAAGGAAGGAGGGAGGGAAGAAAGGAAGGAGAAAGGGGAGGGAGGAACGGAGGATAACAGAATAACAGAGTTGGAAGGGAACTTGGAGGCCTTCTAGTCCAACCCCCTAGGAAGGACGGATAGAAGGAAGGAAGGAAGACAGATGAGGGAGGGAGGGAGGAAAGAGAGAAAGGAGGGAGGCAGGCAGAAATGGGGGAAACAGATGAGGAAGGAGGGAGGACGAAGACAGACAAGGGAGGAAGGAGGGAAAGAAGGAAGGAAACACAAGGGAAGGAGGGAGGAAGAAAGGATAATAGAATAACAGAGTTGGAAGGGAACTTGAAGGCCTTCTAGTCCAACCCCCTAGGAAGGAAGGAAGGAAGGAAGGAAGGAAGGAAGGAAGGAAGGAAGGAGGGAGGGATGACCACAGGAAGCTGCAACCACAGTTGTGTTGTCCAGCACCTGAGATTCAATCGCGTGACCATCGGCACTTCGAAGTGCTCCTAAGTGTCTCCCCATCGTACCGTCCGTCGTACCTTCGTACGACGGCGGCTAAGCGCCAAACCTTTGCCAGTGGCTTCTCCCCGGATCGAAGGCGTTTGTTCCTTGACCGCTTTTGCCTCTTCTGCAGGGGACCCCCCACCCAACCTCCACAAAGCGGCCTCCGGCGACGTCGCCGACGCTGACGGGGAGACGCACAAGCGACGCAACCAGTTCCTCTCTGTCCTGGTGGCGCTGGTGGCCATGGTGGGCTACGCCTTCCTCTCGGGGATTGTGTCCATCCAGAAGGACACCCCACACCATGCCGGCCAGCACGCCATTACCATGGACGAGGCCGAGGAGGAAGAGGAAGAGGAGTAGTACCGGCTTCCAACAGACTTGAAAATAATTCTTTTTTTTTTTTAGTACGGCTAAGCTGACTCCGGTACCGCTGTCTCAAAATCCTTTTTTTAAAATCCATTCCGGGGACGATCGAGGTCAATAAATCAGGGGGAGGTTCAGGTTTAACAGCTTGTCTGTTCCTTAGTCCTTATTTAGGCAGGCCGTCCTCGACGTACGACCCCCCCAACAGCTCCCTAGACGCCCCTCGCGAAGCGAGACGCTTGTCCGGAGAGTTCGACCAACTTTTCTCGCCGCGGGGACGAAACGAATCTCGGCCGTGGCTAACTTGCTCGCACCGTTACTAAGTTTCCCCGTGGACTCGGCTTGTCCAAAGGACGTAAATGGGGATCAGCGTGCCCTCCCTGGGGGGGAATGCTACGACCGTCGTAAATATGAGTCGGTTGCCTGGATTTTGATCAGGTGACGTGCGGGAAGGCTGCATTGGGCGTAAGAGTGGAAAACGACCCTGAGTCACATTTTTCATTGTTGTAACTGCAACCGTCGTGAGTGTGAGCCAGGTGCCAACCTGTGAATGCTGATCGTGTGACCTTAGGTCGTAAGTGTGAGACAATGGTTCTAAGCCCCCTTTTTTGCCATTGTAACTTCGAACAGTCACTGAATGGGCTGTAAGTTGAAGACTATAATTGATTGTATTAGGAGCTGCGATTTGGGGGGGGGGGGGCTTGGTATGATTCACTTAACGGCCATGATTCACTTTACAACCATGGCCAAAAAAAGGGTTAAGGAATCTTATTTCTTACATTTTACCTTGATGCCTTCAGAATCTCTATTTCCTTCCCAGCAGAGTCATAAAATAAGACCAGTCCAAGGGTTCCTGAGCATGAAAATAAGAACCAGGGGGTTGGTTTGCCCCGTGGAACTCCCCACCACAAGATGCCCAATTTACGACTAGGATTGGGTCCAGAACTCCTGTTACTAAGCAAAGGGTTATTCAGTAACTCGCATTTCATTTCGCTTTGTCGGGGGTCGTTCAGCAAATCCCTGCCGTTGTTCAGCGAATCGCGTGGCCGTTGACGGTTGTAAGTGCGAGGAACCGGTCATAAATTTCCCCCCCCACACCCCTTATTTTTTTTTCCATCGCTGCTGTCCCTTTGAATGAAAAATCGTCCCGATTTTCCTAGCAGAAAAAGCCAAGGAAACACAAGACTTTTTTTAAGAGACTCAGATAATGGTGCTCTCCGCCCCGGGAGCATGGGATTTGGAGTCCAGCAGCATGGGATTCGGAGCCCACTCGTGCACGTCGGAGGGGCGCAAAAGAAGCTTCATTTGGCGACAGAAACCGAGGGTCTCTCGGCTTCCTGCCTAAATCCCCCCCCCCCACTCTTTGCCTCCCTAAAGCCAAGAAGAAGAAAAACCGAACCAGATGTATTGCTAGAAAAAAAATAAACACAGATTTATCTCCCCCAAAAAACAGGTTGAATCTTCATTCAGTAGATCCTACGACAGAGGTGGGGGTTCCTACCAGTTCTCACCAGTTCGGTAGAACCGGTTCATCAAATCTACCGAACCGGTTAGAAGAGATTCCACCAGTGGACCCGGAAAGCAGGCCACACCTACAGAAGAGGGTCCAAATTTTTTTGAAACCCACCACTGACACACACACAGAAAGAAAGAAAAAAAGAAAGAAAAAGTGAGAGAGAGATGAAAGAAAAAAATGAAAAAGGGACAGAGAGACAAAAGGAAGGAGAGAGAGAGGAAGGAAGGAAGGAAGAAGAAAGAAAGAAAAAGAAAGAAAGAAAGAAAGAAAAAAAGAAAGAAAATGTGAGAGAGATGAAAGAAAAAAAGGAAAAAGGGACAGAGAGACAAAAGGAAGGAGAGAGAGAGAGAGAAAGGAAGGAAGAAAGAAGAAAAGAAAGAAAGAAAGAAAGAAAACACATGGCCGGCAAGCCACTCCCACAAAGGAGGCCACACCCACAGAGTAGGTTCGAAAATTTTTTGAAACCCACCACTGTCCTACGAGCATGGGATTCGGAGTCCAGAGCATGGGATTCGGAGTCCAATCGTGCACCTCGGAGGGACGCAAGTACATTTGGGGGCAAAAACCGAGGGTCTCTCGGCTTCCTGCCTAAATCCCCCCCCACTCTTTGCCTCCCTAGAGCCAAGAAGAAGAAAACCGGACCAGATGTATTGCTAGAAAAAAATAAACACAGATTTATCCCCCCCCCCCCCAAAAAAAAACAAAGAATACGTGGGAAGGTAACGGAGAGGAAAAGCAGGTGGAATCTTCATTCAGCAGCTCCCAAGAGGAGCATGGGATTTTGAGTCCAGAGCATGGGATTCGGAGTCCAATCGTGCACATCGGAGGGACGCAAGTACATTTGGGGGCAAAAGCCGAGGGTCTCTCGGCTTCCTGCCTAAATCCCCTTCCCTTTTGCCTTCCTAGAGCCGAGAAGAAGAAAAAAAACTCAACCAGACGCGTTTCTAGAAAAGGAAAAAAAAAACAGATTTATTCTGAAAAACAAAGATACGTGGGAAGGTTTAACGGCGAGGAGAAGCAGGTTGAATCTTAATTCAGCAGATCCTAAGACTATGCCAGCCTACGTTTCAATCTCTGGTTAGAGGAGGGTTTGACACAACAGACCCTTCCCCAGGATTCAGTCGTTCCCACTCCCCTTATTATTATTATTTTTTTCTACTTCCTCGGGCAAAGAAAGGATTCCGTTTTTCAAGGGCTTCGGGGGTGGGATGGGGTCTTCATTCTTCTGGAGGGCGTTGCCACAGGTAGGTCTGGATCGAGTCGGCCGTAGCAATGGCCTCGATGTAGCCCACCCCGGGATCCGAGATCCCGAAAGCGATATCCTCGGGGGATCTGAAAAAGAAAGGAAGGGATCGCCGTGAGAAGGGAGGGAGGGAACGAGGTCTCGCTAAACAAGGGCTGGAGGTCTTCTAGTCCGACCCTCTGTTCAAAAGACAGGATAACAAGAGTTGGAAGGGACCTTGGAGGTCTTCTAGTCCAACCCCCTGCTCAGAAGACGGAATAACAGAGAAGGAAGGGACCTTGGAGGTCTTCTAGTCCAACCCCCTGCTCAGAAGACAGAATAACAGCTGGAAGGGACCTTGGAGGTCTTCTAGTCCAACCCCCTGCTCAGAAGACGGAATAACAGCTGGAAGGGACCTTGGAGGTCTTGTAGTCCAACCCCCTGCACAGAAGACAGAATAACAGAGCTGGAAGGGACCTTGGAGGTCTTCTAGTCCAACCTTCTGCTCAGAAGACAGAATAACAGAGCTGGAAGGGACCTTGGAGGTCTTCTAGTCCAGCCCCCTGCTCAGAAGACAGGATAACAAGAGTTGGAAGGGACCTTGGAGGTCTTCTAGTCCAGCCCTCTGCTCAGAAGACGGAATAACAGAGCTGGAAGGGACCTTGGAGGTCTTCTAGTCCAGCCCCCTGCTCAAAAGACAGAATAACAGCTGGAAGGGACCTTGGAGGTCTTCTAGTCCAACCCCCTGCTCAGAAGACGGAATAACAGAGCTGGAAGGGACCTTGGAGGTCTTCTAGTCCAACCCCTGGCTCAGAAGACAGGATAACAGAGCTGGAAGGGACCTTGGAGGTCTTCTAGTCCAACCCCCTGCTCAGAAGACGGAATAACAGAGCTGGAAGGGACCTTGGAGGTCTTCTAGTCCAACCCCCTGCTCAGAAGACGGAATAACAGAGCTGAAAGGGACCTTGGAGGTCTTCTAGTCCAACCCCCTGCTCAGAAGACGGAATAACAGAGCTGGAAGGGACCTTGGAGGTCTTCTAGTCCAACCCCCTGCTCAAAAGACGGAATAACAGCTGGAAGGGACCTTGGAGGTCTTCTAGTCCAACCCCCTGCTCAGAAGACGGAATAACAGAGCTGGAAGGGACCTTGGAGGTCTTCTAGTCCAACCCCCTGCTCAGAAGACGGAATAACAGAGCTGGAAGGGACCTTGGAGGTCTTCTAGTCCAACCCCCTGCTCAAAAGACAGAATAACAGCTGGAAGGGACCTTGGAGGTCTTCTAGTCCAACCCCTGGCTCAGAAGACGGAATAACAGAGCTGGAAGGGACCCTGGAGGTCTTCTAGTCCAACCCCCTGCTCAGAAGACGGAATAACAGAGCTGGAAGGGACCCTGGAGGTCTTCTAGTCCAGCCCCCTGCTCAGAAGACAGGATAACAAGAGTTGGAAGGGACCTTGGAGGTCTTCTAGTCCAGCCCCCTACTCAGAAGACGGAATAACAGAGCTGAAAGGGACCTTGGAGGTCTTCTAGTCCAGCCCCCTGCTCAGAAGACGGAATAACAGAGCTGGAAGGGACCTTGGAGGTCTTCTAGTCCAACCCCCTGCTCAGAAGACGGAATAACAGAGCTGGAAGGGACCTTGGAGGTCTTCTAGTCCAACCCCCTGCTCAAAAGACAGAATAACAGAGCTGGAAGGGACCTTGGAGGTCTTCTAGTCCAGCCCCCTACTCAAGCAGAATAGCAGAATTGGAAGGAGGAAGAAAAGGAGAAGGAAGAGGAGGATGGGGAGGATGAAGGAGAAGGAACTGAGGGAGAAAATGGAAGAGGAGGAAGACCATGGGCCCCTCAATCCACTCTGCGCTTGGTGGTTTTCTTGCAGACATTTCATTGCCCAAAGTAGCTGACATCCCCCAGCACTGATGATGTCACCTAAAAGGGTCTCGAAACGTCTTCGAGAAATCCACCAAGTTCAGAAAGCACCCAGGACACACACACTGTGAGCTACAAATATTCTCCTCCGCCTCGGCCGCCTCCCGTTTCGAGGGCGCCGTTTGCACCCCAAATGTCCCTGCCGTGACGGCCCCATTACCTGCCCACTCACCTGTTCAAGACCACCACAGCGGCCGAGCCATCCGGGCGGAGGAAGGCGGAGAACTCCAAATCGCAGGAGCTGCTTTTCTGGATCTCGATCCGCTGAGTTCCCTCCGGGAGGAATTTGCTGCGTGGGGAAAGAGGCACCGAAGTGGGACATTCAGCAGGTTCCGGAGAACCGGTAACGGATACTTTTGAGTACTGGCAAATGCCACCCCTGCCTGGCTGGCCCCAGAGTGGGGAGGGAATGGGTGGTGGGCGTGGCCAGGAAAGGCCCCCTGCCACGCCCCCCCAAGCCACGCCCATGGAAAACGGCGGCCAAAACCCACCCCTGATATAGAGGTATAGAAATGTAGAAATGGAAGTATATAAACCTAGACGAAGAAACACAGATAGTAGAGAAATAGAGAGTATATCGAATAATTTGTTGTTAGTTGCAAAGTCCTGTCCGACCCTCTGGACCACGTTCCTCCAGGCCTTCCTATCCTCCCCCATCTCCCGGAGTTCATTTAAGCTCAAGCCGGCTGCTTCGGTGACTCCATTCAGCCACTTCCTTCTCTGCCGTCCCCTTCTTCTTCTGCACTCCTTCATTCCCAGCATGAGGCTCTTCTCCAGGGGGTCCTTCTTCCTTCTCATTAGGTGGCCTTTCAGGATCTGGCCTTCTAAAGAGCAGCCAGGGTGGATCTCCTCTAGGACTGACCGATTGGATGGCCTTGCAGTCCAAGGGACTCGCGGGAGATAGATAGATAGATAGATAGATAGATAGATAGATAGATAGATAGATAGATAGATACATAGATACATAGATTGATTGATAGTTGATAGATAATAGATAGATGATTGATAGATAGATAGATAGATAGATAGTTGATAGATAGATGATAGATTGATAGATAGTTGATAGATAGATGATAGATGACAGATTGATAGGTGATAGATTGATAAATAGATGATAGATAGTTGATAGATAATAGATAGATAATTGATTGATAGATAGTTGATAGATAATAGATTGATAGATTGATTGATAGATAGTTGATAGATAATAGATTGATAGATGATTGATAGATAGATAGATATAGATAGATAGATTGATAGATGATAGATAGATGATAGATGATGGATAGATAGATTGATAGGTGATAGATTGATAGATTGATAAATAGATGATAGTTGATAGATGATAGATAGATAGATAGATAGATAGATAGATAGATAGATAGATAGATAGATGGATGATGGATGGGTAGGTAGGTAGGTAGGTGATGGATAGATAAATAGGTGATAGATAATTATATAGGTAGGTAGATTAAGTTGATAGATAGGTAGGCAGTCAGACAGACAGATAGATAGAAGAAATCCCCTTCTTCTTCTTTTGCCCTCCATCCTTCCCAGCATGAAGCTCTTCTCCAGGGAGTCCTTCTTCCTTCTCATCAGGTGGCCAAAGCATTTGAGTTTCCTCTTCAGGATCTGGCCTTCTAAAGAGCAGCCAGGGTGGATCTCCTCTAGGACTGACCGGTTGGATGGCCTTGCAGTCCAAGGGACTCAATGCAGGAGTCTTCTTCTCCAGCACCAGAGTTCAAAGGCCTCCGTTCTTTGGCGCTCGGCCTTCCTTATGCTCCAACCTTCACAACCATCCATTGCAAGTGGGAAAAACCACAGCCTTGACCAGACGCCCTTTTGATTGGCAGGGCGGTGCCTCTGTGCTTTTTAGGATGCTGCCTGGATTTGCCGTAGTAATAAATACACAAATAGAAATGCAGAAACGGGAAAAAATAAGAAGCGGAACCGGAGCTCACCTGAAATGGGCCATGTGGTAGAACATAGGCTGTTTGTAAAAGACGTCCTTCTCCTTATCCACAATCACCGGGCTGTCCACGTAGTTTTTGCTCCAGTTGGGGCCCCCTTCCATGTCCAACACGAGATTCCAGTCCGTCCACCCGGTGACGTAATTGTTGAGATTCTGCGGAGAAGGAGAGTCGAAATGACGTCGTCTCTCTGCCCTCCGCTTCTCCCAGCCAACCTGGACACCGACGACGGTCCCCGCCTTACCGTCAAGATGCTGTGGCTGTACTTGCTGCCGCGATCCCAGCCCCCCAGCACCACCCGGGGCTCCCAAAAATAGGAGCCCGTCGAGGCCTCGGTGGAGATGAGGTAATAGTTGGGGAAGAGGTGATGGGTGATGGACAGCGTCAAGTCGATGGGGGCCAAGAAGTCCAGGTACCAGTGGATGCCGATCCCGTTGATGTATTGGGTGGCCTTGGGGTCCTTCAGAACCTGGAGAAATAAGTCGAGATGCGAAGGGTTATTTTCCTGGGGTCGTGCACGACAGGCGGATAGTCGAAACAACATCGTCTCTCTGCCCTCCACTTATCCCAGCCAACCTGGACACTGATGACGGTCCCCGACGATGATGGTTCCCCTTAGGTTGGCTAGCAAGAAATCCCAGAATTTCTGACCGCCTTGATGGGAAGGAAAGTTAGGAAACCACGGGGATTTTTTGGTGGGGGTGGTGGGGGGTCTCTGGCGGTTTTCTGGCAGGCATTTTGTGACCCAACTAGGTAACATTATCGGGGCTAGAATGGAGGAGGAGACGGAAGAGGAGGAGGAGAAGAAGAAGAAAGAAGAAGAAGAACCACCAACTAGGGAACATTATCAGGGCTAGAATGGAGGAGGAGATAAGAAGGAGGAGGAGGAGGAGGAGGAGGAAGAAGAAGAAGAAGAAGAGATGATGAAGAAGAAGAAGAGATAGGAGGAGGAGGAGGAAGAAGAAAAAAAGAAAGAAAGAAGGAGGAGAGGTGATGGAGGAAGAGAAGGGGAAGAGGAGAGGAAGAGAAAAAGGAAGAAGAAAAGGAAGAGAAAGAAAGAAAGAAAGGGGAGAGGTGATAGAGGAAGAGAAGGAGAAGAGGAAAGGAGCAACAACCACCACCAACTAGGGAACATTATCAGGGCTAGAATGGAGGAGGAGGAAGAGGAGGAAGAAAAAGAACCACCAACTAGGGAACATCATCAGTGCTGGAAAGGAGTGTGATTTGCTCCCTTGTTTACATACAGTAGCTCTGAGGTTGGTTGTTTACTTACAGACGTTTCATGACCAAACTAGGTAACATCATCAGTGCTAGACTCGAAGTGGGGTCTGCTAAGGAGGAGGAGGACTGTGGGATCCTTGGTGCTCTCTGAGCTTGGTTGTTTTTTTGCAGGCATTTCATGACCCAGCTAGGGAACATCATCAGTGCTGGAAGGGAGGGAGTGTGTAGGGGGGAGGAGGAGGAGGAAGAAGAAGAAGAGAGAAGGACTGTGGGGTCCTTGATGCCTTCTGAGTTTGGTTGTTTCCTTGCAGGCGTTTCGTGACCCAACTAGATAACAACATCAATGCTGGAAGGGAGTGGGGTTTGCAGGAGGAAAAGGAGGAGGAGGAAGAAGAGGAAGAGGAAAAGGAGGAGGAGGGAGGAAGACGAAGAAGGAAGAGGAAGAGGAGGAAGAAGAGGAAAAGGAGGAGGAGGAGGAAGAAGAGGAGGAGGAAGTAGAGGAGGAGGAGGGAGGAAGAAGGGGAAGAAAAGGAAGAGGGGGGAGGAAGAAGAGGAAGAAGGAAGAGGAAAGGGAGGAAGAGGAAGAAGGAGGAAAAGAGGAAGAGGAAAAGGAGGAAGAAGAGGAGGGAGGAGGAAGAGGAGTGAGAAGAAGAGGAGGGGGGGAAAGGAAGGGGAGGAGGAGGAGGAGGAAGGAAGAGGAGGAGGAAAAAGAAGAAGAGAAAGAGGAAAAGGAGGAAGAGGAAAAGGAGGAGGAGGGAGGAAGAGGAGTGAGAAGAGGAAGAGGGGAAAAGAGGAAGGGGAAGAGGAAAAGGAGGAAGAAGAGGAAAGGAGGAAGAGGAGGAGGGAGGAGGAAGAGGAGTGAGAAGAAGAGGAAGAAGGAAGAGGAAAAGGAGGAGGAGGAAAAGGAGGAAGAAGAGAAAGAGGAAAAGGAGGAGGAGGAGGAAGAGGAGGAGGGAGGAAGAGGAGTGAGAAGAAGAGGAAGAGGGGGAAAAGAGGAGGAAGGGAAAGAGGAAAAGGAGGAAGAAGAGGAAAAGGAAGAAGAGGAAAAGGAGGAGGAACTCCGCTTAAATTCCATCCCTGGGGGTGGCCAGCTTACCACTTCTGCCCAGTAAGGCAACATCACTCTCTGGTCGTCCAGAATGATGAGCTCGATGCCCTTGTAGCTGCTGTTGGCCAAGGCCGGGCCCAGGTCCTCCGCAATAAAATCCCGCTGGTGCTCGGGGGAGAATCCGAGGCATTGGAAAGGGTAGAAGATGATGTCGCCGGCCGTGGGCTCATTGCCGGCCGTTATGGCCCAGAAGGTCAGGTTGTACTTGGCGTATTCGTCCAGGAATCTCGGTTGGCGGAAGAGAAAAGGGGGGGTGAAATTATTGCGCCGGTCCTTGAGGGGCTGCCCCAAAGAAGAGGGAGTCAAGCTATTCCCCGAGCAACGGATGGAAGCGAACCGAGGAGAGAAGCAACTTCGAACTACGAAGAAATTTCCTGGCAGGACAATTTAACCCGTGGAACAGCTTGCCACTAGAAGTTGTGGGTACTTTTAAGGAGGTTTTAAAGGAGAGATTGGAAGGCCATTTGGGATACAGTCTCCTGCCCCTTCCTTCCATCCATCCTTTCTTCCTTCCCGTTACCAGATCTTTAATTTGAAATGTTTCCCTTCCCTTCTTTTCCTCTTTTCTCCTTCCTCTGCCTTCCTGTCTTCCCTCCTTCCTTATTTCCTTTCACCCTCCCTCTTCTTTCCTTCCTTCCTCCAACTTTTCCTTCCTTCTCTCCATCCCTCTCTCCTCCTATTTCTCCTCCCTTTCTTCCATCTCTTCCTTCTTTTCGCCCTCCTCTTTCTCCTCCCTCTCTTCCATCTCCCTCCCTCTTCTATTTTCCTTCCTTATATCCTTTCTACCTCCCTCATTTTCTTCCTTCCTCCAACTTTTCTTCCTTCTCTCACTCCCTCTCTCCTCCCTCCCTTTCTTCCATCTCCCTTTCTTCCTCCCTCTTTCTCCTCCCTGCCTCTCTTCCATCTTCCTTACTTTTCTCCCTCCCTCTCCTCCCTCTATTTCTCCTCCCTCCCTTTCTTCCATCTCTCTCCTGTCCTCTTTCTCCTCCCTGCCTCTCTCCCATCTTCCTTCCTTCCTTCTCTCCCTCTATTCCTCCTCCCTCCCTTTCTTCCATCTCTCTCCCTTCCTTCCTCTTTCTCCTCCCTGCCTCTCTTCCATCTTCCTTCCTTACTTTTCTCCCTCCCTCTCTCCACCCTCTATTTCTCCTCCCTCCCTTTCTTCCACCTCTCTCCCTTCCTTCCTCTTTCTCTTCCCTGCCTCTCTCCCATCTTCCTTCTTTCCTCTATCCCTCCCTCTTTCTCCTCCCTCCCTTCCATCTTCCTCCCTTCCTGAGCAGGGGGTTGGACTAGAAGACCTCCAAGGCCCCTTCCAGCTCTACTCCGATCGATTCCCCCAAAGTGTTGTTTGTGGTCTCAAACTCACACGCACATTACCTGATGAAATAGTTCGCCCAGGTCTTGTGATATCTGTCACCCGGTTGACCCTTCAGGGTACCACGGCCCGTCATGGCGCCGTTGGTTTTCATCCAGACGGGTGATGTCCAGGGACTGGCGTAGAGCAACAGGGGTCGTGGGGCGACGGCTTGGGCTTGTTGCAAAATCGGGATCTAATGCGCGGGGAGAGAGCGGATCAAACTGAAAAATAACATTTAACACAGCAGAGCCCTTCAGCCAAACACTTCCGCCTGCGTGGGACTGATTGGGGTAGATCGTAGGGGGCGATACCGAAACATAATTTGGAATCACGCCAAGATGGGAGTGGTGCGGTGGCCTAGAGGTCAGGCTCTCGACTCACAATTGGCAGGCTGCGAGTTCGAATCTAGAGGCAGCTATTTCTCCCTCTCTCTCTCGGGGCAGGTTGAGAATATATCTGATGAATATAATTGCTAACAGAAGCTGTTAGGAGAGGAGACCAGCGGAGGACAAGGAGCCAACTCGGGAAGCAAGGCATATGCGGATGCTGGCTGGGGAATCAATAGAAGGAGTGGTGGTCGTAGGAGACAACAGTTCGTCTTTCTGAAGATTTTGTTCAATGGTGTTTCGCCTTTCGGCTGGGAGCCCACGGCCTTGTGAGAAACTGATAAAGTCTGTTACTGCAGTTAACTCTTTGAAGGACTAATGCCTGGACTTTTTGGTGTGTGTGAATGCCATTCATTGACAGGAGATAAATAAAAAGGGGAATTTTGGGGACACGGAGCCCATTTCTTGTTTCTGCTACGCTGGGTCAAAACCACAGGTGGGTTCCTGCCAGTTCTAACCTCTTCTATAGAAGAGGTTCCACAAATGTACCGTGCCATTTAGACCCGGTTCCAGCTCCCTCCCCCCCCACCCGTCCACACATCATCAAGATGGAGAGCGAGAAGAGGAATTCTGGGAGTTGAAGTCCACAAGTCTTAAAGCTGTCAAGTTTGAACACCCCTGGGTTTTTTTCTAAAGGGTTAGGGGTGCAAGGGTCTTGTAACTTGACAGCTTTAAAACTTGCACACTTCAATGCCAGTGTTTCTGAGCCAATATGACTGGAGGAGGAATTCTGGGAGATGAAGTCCGCAAGTCTTAAAGCTGTCAAATTTGAACACTCCTGGGTTTTTTTTTCCTAAAGGGTTAGGGGTGCAAGGGTCTTGTAATTGACAGCTTTAAGACTTGCCTGCTTCAATGCCAGAGTTCCTGAGCCAACATTTTGGTTGCTAAGCAAGAGCGTTGTTAAGTGAGTTTCACCACATTTTACAAGTTGGCCATGCCCACCCGGTCACCTGGCTGGCAAGCCACTTCCACTCGGTCACATGGCCAGCAAGCCACTCCCACCCGGTCACATGACTGGCAAGACACTCCCACCGGGTCACATGGCCAGCAAGCCACTCCCACAAAGCAGGCCACGCCTACAGAAGAGGTTCTAAAAAAATTTGAAGCCCACCACTGGGACTCAAAGACAAGACAAAACCCGGACTGCGAGCATCTCGATATTCTTATTTTTTTCTCTGGCGACGGTCCGTGACCCACCTTCATTTTGACGTCTTCGTCCGTCAGGCTGAAGTTCTTCAGCTCGAAATCGTTCTCCACGTCGGCGTAAGTGTACAGCCTGACGGAGAAGTCGCAGCTCGCCATGGGCACCCGGATCAGGGTATACTCAATGCCTGCGTTAAAACAACAACAACAGAGGATTTGGAAATTGGGGGTGGGGGGGGCTTTAAGCCCCCAAATGGCTGAATTCCCCCTCGTCAGCCAAGCTAGACCCCCCCAGAGGGAGGGAGGATGGGAGCTGTAGTCCGTGCAGCAGAGGAGGGGAATACGAGGGAAGGATTCGGTGATTCGCGTGGAGAAAAAGCAAGATTTTACACCCGGGCAGAAAAACCTCAAAGGTTCTATTCTATTCTTTATTCCAATTCTACTCTACTCTATTCTGTTCTTTATTCCAATTCTACTCTATTATGTTCTATTCTATGCTTTATTCCAATTCTATTCTCTTCTATTCTTTATTCCAATTCTATTCTATTCTATTCTCTTCTATTCTTTATTCCAATTCTACTCTATTCTATTCTTTATTCCAATTCTACTCTATTCTTTATTCCAATTCTATTCTATTCTTTATTCCAATTCTATTCTGTTCTATTCTTTATTCCAATTCTATTCTGTTCTATTCTATTCTTTATTCCATTTCTATTCTATTCTGTTCTATTCTTTATTCCAATTCTACTCTATTCTATTCTTTATTCCAATTCTATTCTATTCTTTATTCCAATTCTATTCTATTCTTTATTCCAATTCTATTCTGTTCTATTCTATTCTTTATTCCAATTCTACTCTATTCTATTCTTTATTCCAATTCTACTCTATTCTGTTCTGTTCTATTCTTTATTCCAATTCTATTCTATTCTGTTCTATTTTTTATTCCAATTCTACTCTATTCTATTCTTTATTCCAGTGGTGCGGTGGCCTTTATTCCAATTCTATTCTATGCTTTATTCCAATTCTATTCTATTCCATGCTTTATTCCAATTCTATTCTATTCTTTATTCCAATTCTATTCTATTCTTTATTCCAATTCTACTCTATTCTATTCTATTCTTTATTCAAATTCTATTCTGTTCTATTCTATTCTTTATTCCAATTCTACTCTATTCTATTATGATTGATTGATTTCAGCACCTTGGACAACGCCTCTACATTCAGCCAATAGGGACTTGGCTTGGCTTTCAGGACCATGGCCAGCAACCTTCTACAGGTAGTCCTTGATTTACAACTTTCCATTTAGTGACCGTTCAACATTACTACGGCACTGGGGGGGGGAAGCACCTTAGACGTAAGTCCCAACAAAAAAAAAAAGATTGTCAGTTCACTTTAACTGTCTTGCTTGGCAATAGATAACCCACGGTGGTCATAAATGGAGGACTCAGCTGTAGACTTGGTGTCTCGACGACGCCCAGGCGAAAAGGGACAACGTGCTGGGAATTGTCAGCCACACCAAGAAACTCCCTTTGGGTGCTGTCCTGCCCACACGGAATGCTTAAATGGCATTATTTAAACTGGGGTTATGCAAGGAATTGCTGAATCCACGGTGGGAATGCATAATAAAAATAAACAAACCCTGGCTATTCCATTTGATGTTGTACTCATGGTAAGACGGGTGGCCCACACTTGTGGCCTGCCGGCAGAGCTGGCAGCCAATTCAGAGAGTGAGGAGGGTTGGGGAGGAACCTGGGCCAGTCCTGGAGTCTGGGGAAGGCTCGGAGGAGGGCTCTGTGTCGGAGGCAGAGAGGGGGCCAGGGCCGTCCGACAGTTCTCAGCTGCCTTCGGAGTCAGACATCAGTGAGACAGAAGAACAGCTGGAGCCTGTTCCCAGTGTCCGCATGTGCAGAGTTGCGGGAGGAAGGGAAGAGCTAAAGAACAGGGGTCGACTTGGGAGGAAGGCCACAGGGGGACGGTGAATGGCCCCTCCCAGAGGGAATAAAAGAGGAGCGACAGGGGAGTGGAGTTTGCAGGAGGCCGTTAGTTCTCTTCATTGGTTCGTGACTCTCTTCTCTCTCTCTTTCTCCTTCTCTCCCTCCTCCTCTCTCTCTCTCTCCCTCTCTCTCTCTCCCTCGCCCCCTCTCTCTTTCTCTCCCTCCCATCCTCTCCGTCCCCCCCCCCCTCTCTCACACGAACACAAACACAGACCACAATCCACAGGAAACACTTCCAGAGGAAATAAAAGAGGAGAGAAAGAGGAGTGGGCTTTTACAGGAAACAATTTGTTGGTTCATTCATTCATTCCTTTCAGGAGTGTGAAGATCTGTCCGGGAATCTCAGAGACTCTGTGCCCTGTGAATCTTGCCTTCTGCAGCCCCGCATTTGGGAAAATATCGACATGCCAGCTTTCCAAGACAGATAAGGTCTGTGGCCAGAAATACTCCTTTGAAAGACTGTTTGCTTGGCTGAATGCGAATGAGAGGAATTCACATTCATTTAATAAAAGGGGTTTTCTCGGGACCAGGACTCTGCTTACCCCCCAAAATGAATTAATAAATATATACGCGAGTCGATAAAATTGACCTTCGCTGGAGAAATAAGATTTGAGCAGGTTTCTCTGAGTTTTGGGCGACAAATTCAGGATATTGATAGCCGCCGAATCCGTCAGGGCCCCTCCGAAGCCTTTGATCTTTTGATACTTCTGCGACGTCTTCAGTTTCAAAACCAGATTATCTAGTCGAAGGAAGGAAAGGAGAGGTAGGGATTTTTTTCAAAAACAAAACAAATCACCACCACCCAGTTTTATAAAGGATGGCTCTTACTGTTCTCTCGAACGCCCACCTGATTGGCAAACGTTGCCACCTTCGCCTAACAGGCTGGACTTGTTTAGCGAATGGCTTGTGGATTCTGTGTTGGCACCCACGCGCCATTCCTTCGCTCCAGATTCAAACCGGATTATAAAACCAGACTGGTCTAGCATCTGGTGGAGGTGGTTACAAGCCGATTTGAGTAGTGAGGGGGGGGGGTGGCTCAATACTTTCATAAATCAATCAACTGGTGGGTGGGATTCTCTCTATTAAGGAATATGTAGGAGATTTGTTGGGTATGAAAAGTTTTCCAAACTTTTCAATCTTGGCCCAAAGTTCACCCAACTGGATTTCTGGTCTAAGGCCGGAACTAGAACTCCCAGTCTCCTGGTGATTGGCCCAAAGTCACCCAGCCGGCTTTCATGCCTAAGGTGGGACTAGAACTCCCAGTCTCCTGGTGATTGGCCCAAAGTCACCCAGCTGGCTTTTGTCCCTAAGGTGGGACTAGAACTCCCAGTCTCCTGGTGATTGGCCCAAAGTCACCCAGCTGGCTTTTGTCCCTAAGGTGGGACTAGAACTCCCAGTCTCCTGGTGATTGGCCCAAAGTCACCCAGCTGGCTTTCATGCCTAAGGCGGGACTAGAACTCCCACTCTCCTGGTGATTGGCCCAAAGTCACCCAGCTGGCTTTCATGGCTAAGGTGGGACTACAACTCACAGTCTCCTGGTTTCAAGCCTGATGCCTTAATCACTAGACCAAATTAGCCCTCAGTCGAGAACTGGGCATTGAGACATCCAGGCCTACCTCGCAGGGTTCTTATGGGGATAAAAGGAAGGGAAAGCCTACTAGATGTCATGTTGTCCTGGATTCTTTGGGGTAAAAGCATACTTGGGGATCTAATCCAGCCTCACCGTTCTCGGAAGGATTATCCACCAGGAGGCCCTCGCTGCGCTCCACACGGCGTCCGGCTTTATTGCTTTCGTACTTCACATAAGACCCCCGATTCAGGGAGAGTGAGGGGCTCCAAAGTATCACAATAATCAGCCCCGCATTCACACACCAAGGAGCCATGCCCAAAATTTCTGGGAGAACATGGGCGTCCACCTGTGCAGAAGAAAGAAGAAGAACGGAAAAGAAAAGGAAGGAAGGAAAGAGAAGAAAGGAAGAAAGAATAGGAAGAGAAAGAAGAAGAAAAAGAAGAGAAGGAAGGAAGGAAAGATTAAGAAAGGAAGGAAGGAAGAATAGGAAGAGAAAGAAGAGAAAGAAAAAAGAAAGGAAGGAAGGAAGAGAAAGAAAGGAAGGAAGAAATAGGAAGAGAAAGAAGAAAAAAAAGAAGAGAAGGAAGGAAGGAAGGAGAAGAAAGGAAGGAAGAATAGGAAGAGAAAGAAGAAGAAAAAGAAGAGGAAGAAGGAAAGAAGGAAGGAAGGGATGGGCAGCAAGGAAAGATGGAAGAAAAGGAAAAGGAAGAGGAAGAAGAAGGAAGGAAGGAAACAAAGAAAAAAGGAAGGAAAGAGAAGGAAGGAAAAAAGGAGGAAAGGAAGAAAAGGAAGAGAAAAGAAGAAGGAAAGAAGGAAGGAAAAGGGAAGGAAAGGATGGGCAGGAAGGTAAGATGGAAGAAAGGAAGAGAAAAGGAAGGGAATTGGAGGGGAAGGAGGGAGAAGGAAGGAAGAAAAGGAAGAGAAAGAAGAAGAAAGGGAGAGAAAGAAAAAGAAAAAGGAAGAGAGGAAGAAGGAAGAGAAAGAAAGAAATTGACTTGATAAAGGTGCAGGAAACCAGTCTTTATATTTTCTTGCACATTTTCTTCTGTTTTTCTGCTCCATTCTCAAGATGCCAAGCAGAACTAGAACTCCCTGTCTCCTGGTGATTGGCCCAAAGTCACCTAGTCGGTGTTCATGCCTAAGGAGACACTAGAACTCCCCGTCTCCTGGTTATTGGCCCAAAGTTTGCCCAGCCAATTTTTCTCCCTAAGTCGAGACTAGAACTCAGAGCCTCATAGTGATTGGCCCCAAATCACCCAACCAGCTTCCATAGTGCCTAGGGTAGGGCTTAAACTCCCCGGCGCCTGGCTCCTAAACCTTCATCCCTAGAACTAGACAGTGTTCATTTATTACCTTGCCCCTGCAGGAGCGTTAGCCAGGAAGTTCTCTAGAAGACAGTTAGACTGCTTCTAAACATGGAGGCTCTCTTCCAGATTACTTAATCTCAGTCATTTGCAAAAACCGAATATTTAGTTGTAATCCCAGCTTTAAGGCACATTTTGCAAGGGAAGGAATTGTGCAAGGCAACACACGGGGCTTGTCGACACTTGCTGACGCTTGATTTTACACACTTACCCGTCGGGGAGCAGCTCAGCTGGAGTAGCCACAAAGAGACAAAGAAAATCTGAAGGCCCCCACGAGACATCGCTGCGAATCCCAGGACTTCTCGGGGAGATAACAGCCGGGTGTTTCAAAGCAAAAACCTGTCGGGAAGATGAGACGTTCATTTATATTTCATTTTACGACGAGAAATTTGCACAGACACCTCTCTTAAATACCCTCCCTGCAGCACCTTCTCGGGGCAGCAAGACCCCCCCCCAAATCCCAAAAATTTAAAAAAAAACCTCCAACCCCCCCCCACCCCAACGTAAAAATAAATTTTAATGGTAACATTGAAAAGAGAATAGAACTCCGCTCTGGCAACAGGAGTGGCATCCGGCCATTAAAAACCACTCTGCTAGATCCATTCAGTTGCCCAGACTCCACCCCCGCAAGGGATTATTATGGGGTCATTCAGTGAAGATGATGATGATTGAAAGAAATACAATTAACACACTGTATGGGACAGTGGTTTTATCCACGGGGAGGGTCCATTTTAGGACCAAGCCAGACCCCCCCCCCCCTTCCAAAAAAAAAAAAAAAACAGGTAGGTTTTGGGGTTTTTTGGAAATCTTCAGCAGTTCTCTCAATTATGATCAATTTGGAGAGAAATTCAAGATGCTAGCCCTCTTTGAGCGATATTGAGTTCCAGAAATCAGCAGTTAAATCTAATCTTACTTATTCAGACACAGCAAGGTTTTTTTTCCAAATGGGGAGGAAAAAAAAATCGAATCTGGGACAATAGCTTTCCCCCTAAAGATGAAATAAGAGGCTAGTCCTCAAGATCCCAAGCCAAAGAAGGACCCTTCGCTCTCTCTAGATTCCCGGCAAGGCGGACCGTTTCCCCCCAGCTCTCCTGAAAGCATCAAGCCTGGCCTGGCCAGCCGCAGCAAAGAGCAGGTGCTCTCTCATGAGTCCCTTGAGATTCAAAGTTTCTAGTCCTCATGGATAAGGAGGGGAAAGGAGGTGAGGAAGATAAAAGAAAACCCGGAAGCCATTGGCTTAATTTCTTCAATTAAGCAGCTAATATTGTAAAGAAGATTTTAATAGTTTAATTTAGAGCATTAATTGCTTTTTGGAACATCGCCTGCAGATGCTAGCTTAAAAGTAACAGAGGAGAGGGAGATTCAAAAATGGGGAGAGGGAAATTTGCACACACAAACCTCTCTCCGGCACACTCACCTCTCTCGCCCCAGCTCCGAAAAAGTGGTCTTCTGCCCAGAAGATCGTCCGCAGCTGATGTGTTGAATGTGTGTCTCTCTCTGTCTCCACACCACAGGCAACATCTGCCACGGCAGGCTGGTTGAGCAGGAAAATCTCTTTTTTCCCCCTTCGGGGTTGAATGCCTGATTTCCCTGGGATCAGCGTCTGGATGTTGCAAGCGTTGGAGGGTGGCGTGGTCACACCCAAGGTGGAGAAGCAAAAGAGCCATCCAGATGGTCCAGAGAGACAGAGAGTTAGAGAGAGACAGAGACAAAGACAGAAACAGAGTTAGAGAGAGACAGAGACAGAAGACAGACAAGAGAGAGAGAGAGACAGAGAGAGAGGCAGTTAGAGACTGACAGAGAGAGAGAGAGACAGACAGAGAAAGAGACAGACAGAGAGGAGACAGTTAGAGACTGACAGAGAGAGAGAGAGAGAGAGAGAGAGAGAGAAAGAGAGAGAAAGAGAAAGAGACAGAGAGAGACACAGAGAGAGACAGATAGAGACTGACAGAGAGAGAGACAGAGAGAGAGAGACAGAGGATAGAGACAGAGAGAGAGGGCAGTTAGAGACTGACAGAGAGAGAGAGAGACAGAGAGAGAGAAAGAGACAGGCAGAGAGAGAGAGAGCATTAGAGAGACAGAGACAGAGAGATAGAGAGAGAAAGAGAGAGAGAGACAGAGACAGAGACAAAGAGAGACAGTTAGAGATTGACAGAAAGAGAGAGTTAGAGAGAGAGATAAAGAGAGACAGAGACAAGAGAGAGAGAGAGAGAAAGAGAGAGAGAAAGAGAGAGAGACAGAGAAAGAGAGAGACAGAGAGACAAAGAGAGAAAGAGAGAGACAGAGAAAGAGACACACAGAGAGAGACAGTTAGAGACTGACAGAGAGAGAGAGACAGAGAGAGAAAGAGAGAGACAGAGATAGAGAGAGAGGAGAGAGACAAAGAGACAAGAGATTGACAGAGAGAGAGAGAGTTTAGAGAGAGAGAGAGAGTTAGAGAGAGAGATAAAGAGAGAGAGACAGAGACAAAGAGAGAGATAAAGAGAGAGAGAGAGAGAGAGAGAGAGAGAGAGAGAGAGAGACAGAGAGAGACGCTCCAAGTTTTATGCAAGCAAATTTCCAAATGTTTGGAGATGTGTTTGCAATTCAAAATAGATAAGATCTCTGTGGGAAGGAAGGGATGGCATAATCAGGGCTGCTCCGGCCAACATCATTCCCGTTAACATAAAAAGTAAGTTTCTAGTCCCTCTGGATGAAGAAACAACAGAAGGGGAGACGAAGGGTCGCGGCGGGAATTCTCCCGAAGGTCTTTTATTTTCTTCTTCTTTCTTCTTATATATATCATTTATCATTCATTCATTCATTCATTCATTCATTCATATTTTTATCTATATATAAAAGACTGCATTTATGTATGTATGTATGTATGTATGTATGTATGTATGTATGTATGTATGTATGTATATTTGTTCCAGCATAACTCTGGAGTGTCTTGAGCAATTTCAACCAAACTTGGTACACAGATGACTTACACTCTGGAAACAAATACTGGGGAGGGGGTGTGTGACACCCCTGGGGTCTGTGTGTGGGTCTCTGTGTGTGTGTGTTCCAGCACAACTCTGGAATGCCTGGCCCGTTAAGGAGAGTAACTGCAGCATCCTAGAATCGCAATTGTTTGTGATGTCATGGGAGGGAGAGCCTGGGCCATTAAGGAGAGCGAGGCGGCGTCCTAGAGCGGCAATTGTTTTGATGTCATGGAGGGGGAGCCTGGCCCGTTAAGGAAAGCAAGTGCGGCGTCCTAGAGTGGCAATTGTTTGCAATCTCAGTTCCTCTGGAAAGCCAGCCGTGACATTCGCCCTCCAGTGGACCAATGGGGAAGCGCCAGATGGATTGGGGGCAATGGGCCAGGATTGTGGACAGGGGCGGGAAAGAGGAGCACGTGGGACGGGGGGAGAGGGAGAGGGCAGGGATGATGGGCATGGGAGTAGGGGGAAAAAGGCCCCCTCTCCACAGCTCCCCGTCAAACCACGCTTTGACGTCTAGAATGCTGATTCATCAGCTAGGTTAGAAAATAAAAACATTTTTGCAGATTTCTCCGGGCGGGGTTGGAATGTGAAAGTGAAGCTTGGATTCGAGACGCTTGCGAAATCGTCCCGCGGAGGTTGTGCGTCTTTTGCAATTCTTCCCCATGACGCAGACAGTAATAATAATAATAATAAAAATTCAGCTGCGTCGGCTTGTATGCATCCCTTTCATTTCCTTCCCCGAATGGCGCCATCCCAAAATTTAGCTGCGCCTTCTTCAATTGGCTTCCCGTCCAGCTGGTCAGGTTCGAAGTTACGACGAAAGGGACGGGTCGGTCCTCGCCATCACGACCGTGGCAGCCTGCGAGGCAATCAAAAGAGGTGGGGGGGGCGGCGCTTGGCTAATCGGCGTGCATTGATGAGGGTCGCGGCATTCCGCTTTTGGAATCATGAGGACTAGAAACTTAAACTGGGGTTCGTTTGGTTTTTTTCCTATCTCCATTTCTGGTTTTTTTTTTAAAGGCCTCTCCAGATAATGATGGGAAAACCTCCGGATTTCTCCCCCCACCCCCACCCTGTCCCGGCCAGGATAATATCCTTTCCCTGGTTGCAAAAATTATCCAGGTACCTGTTATTATTTTTTTCTTTAACCTGGTTTGGCGAAGCGAAAGGCACAAAGGGAAACTGTGGGGGCGAATTGAAAAGTTGGGGCATGGTTTGGCAACCGTAATTAGAAAAAACGAAAGGCCCAGGTACAGTATAGGTGGTACTTTACTCCATAGTAGTAACTACGAGAGGGATCTTGGAGTCCTAGTGGAGAACCATTTAAATAGGAGCCAGCCATGGGCAGCAGCTGCCAAAAAAGCCAACACAGTTCTAGGCTACATAAACAGAGGGATGGAATCAAGATCACGTGAAGGGTTGATACCACTTTAAAAGGCCTTGGGAAGGCCACACTTGGAATATTTGCATTCAGTTTTGGTTGCCACGATATAGAAAAGATGGGGTGACTCTAAAAAGAGTGCAGAGAAGAGCAACAAAGAGGATTAGGGGACTGGAGGCTAAAACATATGAAGAACGGTTGCAGGAACTGGGTATATCTAGTTTAATGAAAAGAAGGACCAAGGGAGACAGGATAGCAGTCTTCCAATATCTCAGGGGCTGCCCCAAAGAAGAGGGAGTCAAGCTGTTCTCCAAAGCACCTGAGGGCAGAGGACAAGAAGCAATGGGTGGAAACTAATCAAGGAGAGAAGCAACTTAGAACCAAGGAGAAATTGCCTGATTGTGAGAACAATTAACCTGTGGAACAGAATTTGCCTCCAGAAGTTGTGAATGTTCCACCACTGGAAGTTTTTAAGAAGACGTTGGATAGCCATTTGTCTAAAGTGGTGTAGGGTTTCCTGCCTAAGCAGGGGGTTGGACTAGAAGACCTCAAAGATCCTTCCAATGCTTTCATTCTGTTATCCTTCCTTCCTTCCTTCCTTCCTTCCTTCCTTCCTTCCTTCCTTCCTTCCTTCCTTCCTCCTCACTTTTAAGAAGCAACTGATCATTTGTCTGAAATGCCAGCGGGTTTCCTGCCTAAGTAGGGGGTTGGACTAGAAGACCTCTAAGGTCCCTTCCAACTCTGTTCATTCTAAACTTCTTAAGAATTTCATATTGAATTTGAAAAAAAAAAGAATTTTTAAAAGTGGTTAAATTCCAAGGACATTTTGTACATGTGGACTAGCAACCTTGTGAAATGTTGCCTGTTCTTCAGTCTCCAAGCGCCCCCTGCAGACCAAAGAATATAGCCATGCTTGTTTCGCTTTTCATGTCTTCAAAGAGTCGTATCCTGGTTCTTGGTTTGACTGTGTGTGTCTGTTTGTGTGTCTGTGTGTGTGTGTGTGTGTGTGTTGTTCGGATGCATTGCTACTGGCATCACTGCCACTTCGGCGCGACAAAAATGTTGTTTGTGCGTGCACCTTTTCAGCTGAAAAGGTCCTGCGCATTAACGTTAGAAAAGGAAAGAAAATTAAATTTTTGCAATGAAGATTGTTACGGCCGGCCAAATTACTACCTAACTCGTCCGAACCTACCTCTGGTGTGTGTGTGTGTGTGTGCGCGCGCGCGTGGCACGCGCCAGCTCGATGTCACCCACATCAAGGGCATCTGTGGCAGCCCAAGTCCTCTCCTGGAGCCACATCTGGAATACTGCATCCTGTTTCGGGTTACCAGATTGCAAAAAGATGTTGAGACTGCGGGGGAAAAAATGCAGAGAAGAGCAACCAAGATGATTAAAGGTCTGGAGACTAAAAACATACGAAGGGTTTGCGTTAGGCTAGAAAAAATAAGGAGTAAGGGGGGGGGGGACACGATAGCAGTATTTCCGTATTTTGGGGGGCGGCCACAAAGAAGAGGGGAGGGTCAACTTATTTTCCAAAGCCCCAGAACGGAGGACGAGAAGCAATGGATGGAAACCAATCAAGGAGAGAAGCAACTTGGAATTAAGTAGAAACTTCCTAATGGTGAGGACAATCAAACAGTGGAACAGCGTGCCACCAGAAGTTGTGGATACCCCATCACTGGAGGCTTTTTTGAAGCTGTTTTCAACCCATTTTTGAAGCTTTTTCAACCCAATTTTGAAGCTTTTTCAACCCATTTTTGAAACTTTTTTCAGCCCAATTTTGAAGCTTTTTTCAGCCTGTTTCTGAGGCTTTTTTCGGCCCGTTTTTAAGACTTTTTAGGGGCTGTTTTTTTTCAAAAAAAAAAAATCAAATCCCTGGGCTGTGCAGGGAATCCAGAAATCACAGGCAGCCACTGAATTGTAGATTTGTGTACTTTAAGATATGCAGACTTCAACTCCCAGAAATCCCTCAACCGACCTGGGGAATTCTGGGAGCTGAAGTCCACACTTTTCAAAATTCCCATGGTTGATAAAAACAGCCCCCTCTCTCTGCCTCAATTCTGCTGGGTGTTATCCAAAGTAAAGGCAAAGGCAGCTTCATTTGAATTATTTATATCAAGTTTATTGGCCGCCATCTTACTTTCACGTTTCTATTACGATATCCTAAACCGGTGTTTCTCATGAAGTAAAGACCACTTTATTTTACACTAGCTAGCCGGGTATTTATTTATAGGGGGAAAATGTCCGGAACAAAGGTAATTTGGGAGCGCGCAGAAGAATAGTCGAAATCCAGTCCAAAGTGCAGAGAGCCAAATCAGATTCGTCAAACAGTCCAAAGATCAGGAATAACAAGCAGAAACGCAGGAATGAAACACTACAACAGGAGACGAGAAGAGGAATATGGCTCATGGGTGCGTCTTAATCAGGCTGCAGCCAGCTATCTTTAATTTAATTTAATTTAATCTTTAATTTAATTTAATTTAATTTAATCTTGCTTGACAAGGAGCCTCACTGAGCATCGTCACTCTGCTCTCCGCTCTACCGTCCACATCCAAGAGATTACACTGCTGATACAGATGTTGTGCTTGTGTTGTGTCAACCAAGTCTGATGTCTCCCCAGGCTGACGTCCCACTGTTTAGCTGAAGCAGTTTCTTCAATGTGTGAGTTGTGGGTTGCGACACATGGTCTCTCCTCTGGAGAGCCCGCTGTTCCTGAACGAGAAGCGGATTTCCTTCCCCGTCTCAGGATCTCAAAGTTGCCTCCTCCACAGGTAAGTTGGATGGAGTGAGCTCTCGCACGGTCCTTGAGGTAACCCACCTGATGGTCCAAGATAGTGAAAGAAATATCGGCAGGCCCACTGAAAAGAGAGCATAAATTCCGGTCAAAGGAAATGTGGGACATTCTGCTTTCGGAGTTTCAAGATTCTGTCAAGGCAAGCCTTACAATAAAGTAGAATCCGCTTGTCTGGTTTTGTTTCCTATCTGGAAATTCTGAATTTTGCAAGTCTCGAAATACAAATCTCTCGCTGTCTGTTTTACAGACTGAGTAACTAGGGAAGGTTTCTTCCAATTCCTTTCTCCGCCCGTCATGCAGTCCTGGCACTGACAAAACCCCTTTTATTAAAACGAATGTGTATTCCTCTCCTTCGCATTCAACAAAGGCTGGCAAACAGACTTTCAAAGGAGTATTTATGACCACAGACCTTATCTATCTTGGAAAGCTGCCATGGGAATATTATCCCAAATGAGGGGCTGTGAAAGGAAAACCTCGGCACAGAGTCTCTGAGATTCACGGACAGATCTTCACATCCTGAAACGAATCTAACAACCGGATTGTTCCTGCAAATGCCCCTCCCCTTTCGCTCCCCTTTTGTTCCCCATGGGGAGGGGCCATTCACTGTCCACCTGTGCTTTGATCCCAAGTCGACCCGATTTCCAAGCTGTTGTTTCTTCTGGCAGCTCACACTGGGAACAGGCTCCCCCTGTTCCTGCCTCCT
>NW_022473593.1:46826-112364 GCF_009769535.1 Thamnophis elegans
TTCTAGTCCAGCCCCCTACTCAAGCAGAATAGCAGAATTGGAAGGAGGAAGAAAAGGAGAAGGAAGAGGAGGATGGGGAGGATGAAGGAGAAGGAACTGAGGGAGAAAATGGAAGAGGAGGAAGACCATGGGCCCCTCAATCCACTCTGCGCTTGGTGGTTTTCTTGCAGACATTTCATTGCCCAAAGTAGCTGACATCCCCCAGCACTGATGATGTCACCTAAAAGGGTCTCGAAACGTCTTCGAGAAATCCACCAAGTTCAGAAAGCACCCAGGACACACACACTGTGAGCTACAAATATTCTCCTCCGCCTCGGCCGCCTCCCGTTTCGAGGGCGCCGTTTGCACCCCAAATGTCCCTGCCGTGACGGCCCCATTACCTGCCCACTCACCTGTTCAAGACCACCACAGCGGCCGAGCCATCCGGGCGGAGGAAGGCGGAGAACTCCAAATCGCAGGAGCTGCTTTTCTGGATCTCGATCCGCTGAGTTCCCTCCGGGAGGAATTTGCTGCGTGGGGAAAGAGGCACCGAAGTGGGACATTCAGCAGGTTCCGGAGAACCGGTAACGGATACTTTTGAGTACTGGCAAATGCCACCCCTGCCTGGCTGGCCCCAGAGTGGGGAGGGAATGGGTGGTGGGCGTGGCCAGGAAAGGCCCCCTGCCACGCCCCCCAAGCCACGCCCATGGAAAACGGCGGCCAAAACCCACCCCTGATATAGAGGTATAGAAATGTAGAAATGGAAGTATATAAACCTAGACGAAGAAACACAGATAGTAGAGAAATAGAGAGTATATCGAATAATTTGTTGTTAGTTGCAAAGTCCTGTCCGACCCTCTGGACCACGTTCCTCCAGGCCTTCCTATCCTCCCCCATCTCCCGGAGTTCATTTAAGCTCAAGCCGGCTGCTTCGGTGACTCCATTCAGCCACTTCCTTCTCTGCCGTCCCCTTCTTCTTCTGCACTCCTTCATTCCCAGCATGAGGCTCTTCTCCAGGGGGTCCTTCTTCCTTCTCATTAGGTGGCCTTTCAGGATCTGGCCTTCTAAAGAGCAGCCAGGGTGGATCTCCTCTAGGACTGACCGATTGGATGGCCTTGCAGTCCAAGGGACTCGCGGGAGATAGATAGATAGATAGATAGATAGATAGATAGATAGATAGATAGATAGATAGATAGATACATAGATACATAGATTGATTGATAGTTGATAGATAATAGATAGATGATTGATAGATAGATAGATAGATAGATAGTTGATAGATAGATGATAGATTGATAGATAGTTGATAGATAGATGATAGATGACAGATTGATAGGTGATAGATTGATAAATAGATGATAGATAGTTGATAGATAATAGATAGATAATTGATTGATAGATAGTTGATAGATAATAGATTGATAGATTGATTGATAGATAGTTGATAGATAATAGATTGATAGATGATTGATAGATAGATAGATATAGATAGATAGATTGATAGATGATAGATAGATGATAGATGATGGATAGATAGATTGATAGGTGATAGATTGATAGATTGATAAATAGATGATAGTTGATAGATGATAGATAGATAGATAGATAGATAGATAGATAGATAGATAGATAGATAGATGGATGATGGATGGGTAGGTAGGTAGGTAGGTGATGGATAGATAGATAGGTGATAGATAATATATAGGTAGGTAGATTAAGTTGATAGATAGGTAGGCAGTCAGACAGACAGATAGATAGAAGAAATCCCCTTCTTCTTCTTTTGCCCTCCATCCTTCCCAGCATGAAGCTCTTCTCCAGGGAGTCCTTCTTCCTTCTCATCAGGTGGCCAAAGCATTTGAGTTTCCTCTTCAGGATCTGGCCTTCTAAAGAGCAGCCAGGGTGGATCTCCTCTAGGACTGACCGGTTGGATGGCCTTGCAGTCCAAGGGACTCAATGCAGGAGTCTTCTTCTCCAGCACCAGAGTTCAAAGGCCTCCGTTCTTTGGCGCTCGGCCTTCCTTATGCTCCAACCTTCACAACCATCCATTGCAAGTGGGAAAAACCACAGCCTTGACCAGACGCCCTTTTGATTGGCAGGGCGGTGCCTCTGTGCTTTTTAGGATGCTGCCTGGATTTGCCGTAGTAATAAATACACAAATAGAAATGCAGAAACGGGAAAAAATAAGAAGCGGAACCGGAGCTCACCTGAAATGGGCCATGTGGTAGAACATAGGCTGTTTGTAAAAGACGTCCTTCTCCTTATCCACAATCACCGGGCTGTCCACGTAGTTTTTGCTCCAGTTGGGGCCCCCTTCCATGTCCAACACGAGATTCCAGTCCGTCCACCCGGTGACGTAATTGTTGAGATTCTGCGGAGAAGGAGAGTCGAAATGACGTCGTCTCTCTGCCCTCCGCTTCTCCCAGCCAACCTGGACACCGACGACGGTCCCCGCCTTACCGTCAAGATGCTGTGGCTGTACTTGCTGCCGCGATCCCAGCCCCCCAGCACCACCCGGGGCTCCCAAAAATAGGAGCCCGTCGAGGCCTCGGTGGAGATGAGGTAATAGTTGGGGAAGAGGTGATGGGTGATGGACAGCGTCAAGTCGATGGGGGCCAAGAAGTCCAGGTACCAGTGGATGCCGATCCCGTTGATGTATTGGGTGGCCTTGGGGTCCTTCAGAACCTGGAGAAATAAGTCGAGATGCGAAGGGTTATTTTCCTGGGGTCGTGCACGACAGGCGGATAGTCGAAACAACATCGTCTCTCTGCCCTCCACTTATCCCAGCCAACCTGGACACTGATGACGGTCCCCGACGATGATGGTTCCCCTTAGGTTGGCTAGCAAGAAATCCCAGAATTTCTGACCGCCTTGATGGGAAGGAAAGTTAGGAAACCACGGGGATTTTTTTGGTGGGGGTGGTGGGGGGTCTCTGGCGGTTTTCTGGCAGGCATTTTGTGACCCAACTAGGTAACATTATCGGGGCTAGAATGGAGGAGGAGACGGAAGAGGAGGAGGAGAAGAAGAAGAAAGAAGAAGAAGAACCACCAACTAGGGAACATTATCAGGGCTAGAATGGAGGAGGAGATAAGAAGGAGGAGGAGGAGGAGGAGGAGGAAGAAGAAGAAGAAGAAGAGATGATGAAGAAGAAGAAGAGATAGGAGGAGGAGGAGGAAGAAGAAAAAAAGAAAGAAAGAAGGAGGAGAGGTGATGGAGGAAGAGAAGGGGAAGAGGAGAGGAAGAGAAAAAGGAAGAAGAAAAGGAAGAGAAAGAAAGAAAGAAAGGGGAGAGGTGATAGAGGAAGAGAAGGAGAAGAGGAAAGGAGCAACAACCACCACCAACTAGGGAACATTATCAGGGCTAGAATGGAGGAGGAGGAAGAGGAGGAAGAAAAAGAACCACCAACTAGGGAACATCATCAGTGCTGGAAAGGAGTGTGATTTGCTCCCTTGTTTACATACAGTAGCTCTGAGGTTGGTTGTTTACTTACAGACGTTTCATGACCAAACTAGGTAACATCATCAGTGCTAGACTCGAAGTGGGGTCTGCTAAGGAGGAGGAGGACTGTGGGATCCTTGGTGCTCTCTGAGCTTGGTTGTTTTTTTGCAGGCATTTCATGACCCAGCTAGGGAACATCATCAGTGCTGGAAGGGAGGGAGTGTGTAGGGGGGAGGAGGAGGAGGAAGAAGAAGAAGAGAGAAGGACTGTGGGGTCCTTGATGCCTTCTGAGTTTGGTTGTTTCCTTGCAGGCGTTTCGTGACCCAACTAGATAACAACATCAATGCTGGAAGGGAGTGGGGTTTGCAGGAGGAAAAGGAGGAGGAGGAAGAAGAGGAAGAGGAAAAGGAGGAGGAGGGAGGAAGACGAAGAAGGAAGAGGAAGAGGAGGAAGAAGAGGAAAAGGAGGAGGAGGAGGAAGAAGAGGAGGAGGAAGTAGAGGAGGAGGAGGGAGGAAGAAGGGGAAGAAAAGGAAGAGGGGGGAGGAAGAAGAGGAAGAAGGAAGAGGAAAGGGAGGAAGAGGAAGAAGGAGGAAAAGAGGAAGAGGAAAAGGAGGAAGAAGAGGAGGGAGGAGGAAGAGGAGTGAGAAGAAGAGGAGGGGGGGAAAGGAAGGGGAGGAGGAGGAGGAGGAAGGAAGAGGAGGAGGAAAAAGAAGAAGAGAAAGAGGAAAAGGAGGAAGAGGAAAAGGAGGAGGAGGGAGGAAGAGGAGTGAGAAGAGGAAGAGGGGAAAAGAGGAAGGGAAGAAGAGGAAAAGGAGGAAGAAGAGGAAAGGAGGAAGAGGAGGAGAGGAAGAGGAAGAAGAGGAAGGGAAGAGTATAAGGAAGAAGAGGAAAAGGAGGAAGAAGAGAAGAGGAAGAAGGTGGAGGAGAGGAAGAGGAGGAGGGAGGAAGAGGAGTGAGAAGAAGAGGAAGAGGGGGAAAAGAGGAGGAAGGGAAAGAGGAAAAGGAGGAAGAAGAGGAAAAGGAAGAAGAGGAAAAGGAGGAGGAACTCCGCTTAAATTCCATCCCTGGGGGTGGCCAGCTTACCACTTCTGCCCAGTAAGGCAACATCACTCTCTGGTCGTCCAGAATGATGAGCTCGATGCCCTTGTAGCTGCTGTTGGCCAAGGCCGGGCCCAGGTCCTCCGCAATAAAATCCCGCTGGTGCTCGGGGGAGAATCCGAGGCATTGGAAAGGGTAGAAGATGATGTCGCCGGCCGTGGGCTCATTGCCGGCCGTTATGGCCCAGAAGGTCAGGTTGTACTTGGCGTATTCGTCCAGGAATCTCGGTTGGCGGAAGAGAAAAGGGGTGGGTGAAATTATTGCGCCGGTCCTTGAGGGGCTGCCCCAAAGAAGAGGGAGTCAAGCTATTCCCCGAGCAACGGATGGAAGCGAACCGAGGAGAGAAGCAACTTCGAACTACGAAGAAATTTCCTGGGCAGACAATGTAACCCGTGGAACAGCTTGCCACTAGAAGTTGTGGGGTACTTTAAGGAGGTTTTAAAGGAGAGATTGGAAGGCCATTTGGGATACAGTCCTCCTGCCCCTTCCTTCCATCCATCCTTTCTTCCTTCCCCGTTACCAGATCTTTAATTTGAAATGTTTCCTTCCTTCTTTTCCCTCTTTCTCCTTCCTCTGCCTTCCTGTCTTCCCTCCTTCCTTATTTCCTTTCACCCTCCCTCTTCTGTCCTGCCTTCCTCCAACTTTCCTTCCTTCTCTCTCATCCCTCTCTCCTCCTATTTCTCCTCCCTTTCTTCCATCTCTTCCTTCTTTTCGCCCTCCTCTTTCTCCTCCCTCTCTTCCATCTCCCTCCCTCTTCTATTTTCCTTCTTATATCCTTTCTACCTCCCTCATTTTCTTCCTTCCTCCAACTTTTCTTCCTCTCTCACTCCCTCTCTCCTCCCTCCCTTTCTTCCATCTCCCTTTCTTCCTCCCTCTTTCTCCTCCCTGCCTCTCTTCCATCTTCCTTACTTTCTCTCCCTCCCTCTCCTCCCTCTATTTCTCCTCCCTCCCTTTCTTCCATCTCTCTCCTGTCCTCTTTCTCCTCCCTGCCTCTCTCCCATCTTCCTTCCTTCCTTCTCTCCCTCTATTCCTCCTCCTCCCTTTCTTCCATCTCTCGCCCTTCCTTCCTCCTTTCTCCTCCCTGCCTCTCTTCCATCTTCCTTCCTTACTTTTCTCCCTCCCTCTCTCCACCCTCTATTCTCCTCCCTCCTTTCTTCCACCTCTCTCACCTTCCTTCCTCTTTCTCTTCACCTGCCTCTCTCCCATCGTCCTTCTTTCCTCTATCCCTCCCTCTTTCTCCTCCCTCCCTTCCATCTTCCTCCCTTCCTGAGCAGGGGGTTTGGACTAGAAGACCTCCAAGGCCCCTTCCAGCTCTACTCCGATCGATTCCCCCAAAGTGTTGTTTTGTGGTCTCAAACTCACACGCACATTACCTGATGAAATAGTTCGCCCAGGTCTTGTGATATCTGTCACCCGGTTGACCCTTCAGGGTACCACGGCCCGTCATGGCGCCGTTGGTTTTCATCCAGACGGGTGAGGTCCAGGGACTGGCGTAGAGCAACAGGGGTCGTGGGGCGACGGCTTGGGCTTGTTGCAAAATCGGGATCTAATGCGCGGGGAGAGAGCGTATCAAACTGAAAAAATAACATTTAACACAGCAGAGCCCTTCAGCCAAACACTTCCGCCTGCGTGGGACCTGATTGGGGTAGATCGTAGGGGGCGATACCGAAACATAATTTGGAATCACGCCAAGATGGGAGTGGTGCGGTGGCCTAGAGGTCAGGCTCTCGACTCACAATTGGCAGGCTGCGAGTTCGAATCTAGAGGCAGCTATTTCTCCCTCTCTCTCTCGGGCAGGTTGAGAATATATCTGATGAATATAATTGCTAACAGAAGCTGTTAGGAGAGGAGGACCAGCGGAGGACAAGGAGCCAACTCGGGAAGCAAGGCATATGCGGATGCTGGCTGGGGAATCAATAGAAGGAGTGGGTGTCGTAGGGAGACAACAGTTCGTCTTCTGAAGATTTTGTTCAATGGTGTTTCGCCTTTCGGCTGGGAGCCCACGGCCTTGTGAGAAACTGATAAAGTCTGTTACTGCAGTTAACTCTTTGAAGGACTAATGCCTGGACTTTTTGGTGTGTGTGAATGCCATTCATTGACAGGAGATAAATAAAAAGGGGAATTTTGGGGACACGGAGCCCATTTCTTGTTTCTGCTACGCTGGGTCAAAACCACAGGTGGGTTCCTGCCAGTTCTAACCTCTTCTATAGAGAGGTTCCACAAATGTACCGTGCCATTTAGACCCGGTTCCAGCTCCCTCCCCCCCCACCCGTCCACACATCATCAAGATGGAGAGCGAGAAGAGGAATTCTGGGAGTTGAAGTCCACAAGTCTTAAAGCTGTCAAGTTTGAACACCCGCCGGGTTTTTTTCTAAAGGGTTAGGGGTGCAAGGGTCTTGTAACTTGACAGCTTTAAAACTTGCACACTTCAATGCCAGTGTTTCTGAGCCAATATGACTGGAGGAGGAATTCTGGGAGATGAAGTCCGCAAGTCTTAAAGCTGTCAAATTTGAACACTCCTGGGTTTTTTTTTCCTAAAGGGTTAGGGGTGCAAGGGTCTTGTAATTGACAGCTTTAAGACTTGCCTGCTTCAATGCCAGAGTTCCTGAGCCAACATTTTGGTTGCTAAGCAAGAGCGTTGTTAAGTGAGTTTCACCACATTTTACAAGTTGGCCATGCCCACCCGGTCACCTGGCTGGCAAGCCACTTCCACTCGGTCACATGGCCAGCAAGCCACTCCCACCCGGTCACATGACTGGCAAGACACTCCCACCGGGTCACATGGCCAGCAAGCCACTCCCACAAAGCAGGCCACGCCTACAGAAGAGGTTCTAAAAAAATTTGAAGCCCACCACTGGGACTCAAAGACAAGACAAAACCCGGACTGCGAGCATCTCGATATTCTTATTTTTTTCTCTGGCGACGGTCCGTGACCCACCTTCATTTTGACGTCTTCGTCCGTCAGGCTGAAGTTCTTCAGCTCGAAATCGTTCTCCACGTCGGCGTAAGTGTACAGCCTGACGGAGAAGTCGCAGCTCGCCATGGGCACCCGGATCAGGGTATACTCAATGCCTGCGTTAAAACAACAACAACAGAGGATTTGGAAATTGGGGGTGGGGGGGCTTTAAGCCCCCAAATGGCTGAATTCCCCCTCGTCAGCCAAGCTAGACCCCCCCAGAGGGAGGGAGGATGGGAGCTGTAGTCCGTGCAGCAGAGGAGGGGAATACGAGGGAAGGATTCGGTGATTCGCGTGGAGAAAAAGCAAGATTTTACACCCGGGCAGAAAAACCTCAAAGGTTCTATTCTATTCTTTATTCCAATTCTACTCTACTCTATTCTGTTCTTTATTCCAATTCTACTCTATTATGTTCTATTCTATGCTTTATTCCAATTCTATTCTCTTCTATTCTTTATTCCAATTCTATTCTATTCTATTCTCTTCTATTCTTTATTCCAATTCTACTCTATTCTATTCTTTATTCCATCTATTCTATTCTATATTCCATATTCTATTCTATTCTATTCTATTCTATTCTATTCTGTTCTATTCTTTATTCCATATTCTATTCTACTCTATTCTATTCTTTATTCCATATTCCATTCTGTTCTATTCTTTATTCCATATTCTACTCTATTCTATTCTATACTCCATATTCCATTCTATTCTATTCTATTCTATTCTATTCTATTCTTTATTCCATACTCTGTTCTGTTCTATTCTATTCTTTATTCCAATTCTACTCTATTCTATTCTTTATTCCAATTCTACTCTATTCTGTTCTGTTCTATTCTTTATTCCAATTCTATTCTATTCTGTTCTATTTTTATTCCAATTCTACTCTATTCTATTCTTTATTCCAGTGGTGCGGTGGCCTTTATTCCAATTCTATTCTATGCTTTATTCCAATTCTATTCTATTCCATGCTTTATTCCAATTCTATTCTATTCTTATTTCCTATTCTATATTCTATTCTTTATTCCAATTCTATTCTATTGTATTCTTATTTCCTATTCTATATTCAATTCTATTCTTTTCTATTCTATTCTTTATTCCAATTCTACTCTATTCTATTATGATTGATTGATTTCAGCACCTTGGACAACGCCTCTACATTCAGCCAATAGGGACTTGGCTTGGCTTTCAGGACCATGGCCAGCAACCTTCTACAGGTAGTCCTTGATTTACAACTTCCATTTAGTGACCGTTCAACATTACTACGGCACTGGGGGGGGGAAGCACCTTAGACGTAAGTCCCAACAAAAAAAAAAAGATTGTCAGTTCACTTTAACTGTCTTGCTTGGCAATAGATAACCCACGGTGGTCATAAATGGAGGACTCAGCTGTAGACTTGGTGTCTCGACGACGCCCAGGCGAAAAAGGGACAACGTGCTGGGAATTGTCAGCCACACCAAGAAACTCCCTTTGGGTGCTGTCCTGCCCACACGGAATGCTTAAATGGCATTATTTAAACTGGGGTTATGCAAGGAATTGCTGAATCCACGGTGGGAATGCATAATAAAAATAAACAAACCCTGGCTATTCCATTTGATGTTGTACTCATGGTAAGACGGGTGGCCCACACTTGTGGCCTGCCGGCAGAGCTGGCAGCCAATTCAGAGAGTGAGGAGGGTTGGGGAGGAACCTGGGCCAGTCCTGGAGTCTGGGGAAGGCTCGGAGGAGGGCTCTGTGTCGGAGGCAGAGAGGGGGCCAGGGCCGTCCGACAGTTCTCAGCTGCCTTCGGAGTCAGACATCAGTGAGACAGAAGAACAGCTGGAGCCTGTTCCCAGTGTCCGCATGTGCAGAGTTGCGGGAGGAAGGGAAGAGCTAAAGAACAGGGGTCGACTTGGGAGGAAGGCCACAGGGGGACGGTGAATGGCCCCTCCCAGAGGGAATAAAAGAGGAGCGACAGGGGAGTGGAGTTTGCAGGAGGCCGTTAGTTCTCTTCATTGGTTCGTGACTCTCTTCTCTCTCTCTTTCTCCTTCTCTCCCTCCTCCTCTCTCTCTCTCTCCCTCTCTCTCTCTCCCTCGCCCCCTCTCTCTTTCTCTCCCTCCCATCCTCTCCGTCCCCCCCCCCCTCTCTCACACGAACACAAACACAGACCACAATCCACAGGAAACACTTCCAGAGGAAATAAAAGAGGAGAGAAAGAGGAGTGGGCTTTTACAGGAAACAATTTGTTGGTTCATTCATTCATTCCTTTCAGGAGTGTGAAGATCTGTCCGGGAATCTCAGAGACTCTGTGCCCTGTGAATCTTGCCTTCTGCAGCCCCGCATTTGGGAAAATATCGACATGCCAGCTTTCCAAGACAGATAAGGTCTGTGGCCAGAAATACTCCTTTGAAAGACTGTTTGCTTGGCTGAATGCGAATGAGAGGAATTCACATTCATTTAATAAAAGGGGTTTTCCTCGGGACCAGGACTCTGCTTACCCCCCAAAATGAATTAATAAATATATACGCGAGTCGATAAAATTGACCTTCGCTGGAGAAATAAGATTTGAGCAGGTTTCTCTGAGTTTTGGGCGACAAATTCAGGATATTGATAGCCGCCGAATCCGTCAGGGCCCCTCCGAAGCCTTTGATCTTTTGATACTTCTGCGACGTCTTCAGTTTCAAAACCAGATTATCTAGTCGAAGGAAGGAAAGGAGAGGTAGGGATTTTTTTCAAAAACAAAACAAAATCACCACCACCCAGTTTTATAAAGGATGGCTCTTACTGTTCTCTCGAACGCCCACCTGATTGGCAAACGTTGCCACCTTCGCCTAACAGGCTGGACTTGTTTAGCGAATGGCTTGTGGATTCTGTGTTGGCACCCACGCGCCATTCCTTCGCTCCAGATTCAAACCGGATTATAAAACCAGACTGGTCTAGCATCTGGTGGAGGTGGTTACAAGCCGATTTGAGTAGTGAGGGGGGGGGGTGGCTCAATACTTTCATAAATCAATCAACTGGTGGGTGGGATTCTCTCTATTAAGGAATATGTAGGAGATTTGTTGGGTATGAAAAGTTTTCCAAACTTTTCAATCTTGGCCCAAAGTTCACCCAACTGGATTTCTGGTCTAAGGCCGGAACTAGAACTCCCAGTCTCCTGGTGATTGGCCCAAAGTCACCCAGCCGGCTTTCATGGCTAAGGTGGGACTAGAACTCCCAATTTCCTGGTGATTGGCCCAAAGTCACCCAGCTGGCTTTCATGCCTAAGGTGGGACTAGAACTCCCAGTCTCCTGGTGATTGGCCCAAAGTCACCCAGCTGGCTTTTGTCCCTAAGGTGGGACTAGAACTCCCAGTCTCTTGGTGATCGGCCCAAAGTCACCCAGCTGGCTTTCATGCCTAAGGCGGGACTAGAACTCCCACTCTCCTGGTGATTGGCCCAAAGTCACCCAGCTGGCTTTCATGGCTAAGGTGGGACTACAACTCACAGTCTCCTGGTTTCAAGCCTGATGCCTTAATCACTAGACCAAATTAGCCCTCAGTCGAGAACTGGGCATTGAGACATCCAGGCCTACCTCGCAGGGTTCTTATGGGGATAAAAGGAAGGGAAAGCCTACTAGATGTCATGTTGTCCTGGATTCTTTGGGGTAAAAGCATACTTGGGGATCTAATCCAGCCTCACCGTTCTCGGAAGGATTATCCACCAGGAGGCCCTCGCTGCGCTCCACACGGCGTCCGGCTTTATTGCTTTCGTACTTCACATAAGACCCCGATTCAGGGAGAGTGAGGGGCTCCAAAGTATCACAATAATCAGCCCCGCATTCACACACCAAGGAGCCATGCCCAAAATTTCTGGGAGAACATGGGCGTCCACCTGTGCAGAAGAAAGAAGAAGAACGGAAAAGAAAAGGAAGGAAGGAAAGAGAAGAAAGGAAGAAAGAATAGGAAGAGAAAGAAGAAGAAAAAGAAGAGAAGGAAGGAAGGAAAGATAAGAAAGGAAGGAAGGAAGAATAGGAAGAGAAAGAAGAAGAAAGAAAAAGAAAAGGAAGGAAGGAAAGAGAAGAAAGGAAGGAAGAATAGGAAGAGAAAGAAGAAAAAAAAGAAGAGAAGGAAGGAAGGAAGGAGAAGAAAGGAAGGAAGAATAGGAAGAGAAAGAAGAAGAAAAAGAAGAGGAAGAAGGAAAGAAGGAAGGAAGGGATGGGCAGCAAGGAAAGATGGAAGAAAAGGAAAAGGAAGAGGAAGAAGAAGGAAGGAAGGAAACAAAGAAAAAAGGAAGGAAAGAGAAGGAAGGAAAAAAGGAAGAAAGGAAGAAAAGGAAGAGAAAGAAGAAGGAAAGAAGGAAGGAAAAGGGAAGGAAAGGATGGGCAGGAAGGTAAGATGGAAGAAAGGAAGAGAAAAGGAAGGGAATTGGAGGGGAAGGAGGGAGAAGGAAGGAAGAAAAGGAAGAGAAAGAAGAAGAAAGGGAAGAGAAAGAAAAAAGAAAAAGGAAGAGAGGAAGGAAGGAAGAGAAAGAAAGAAATTGACTTGATAAAGGTGCAGGAAACCAGTCTTTATATTTTCTTGCACATTTTCTTCTGTTTTTCTGCTCCATTCTCAAGATGCCAAGCAGAACTAGAACTCCCTGTCTCCTGGTGATTGGCCCAAAGTCACCTAGTCGGTGTTCATGCCTAAGGAGACACTAGAACTCCCCGTCTCCTGGTTATTGGCCCAAAGTTTGCCCAGCCAATTTTTCTCCCTAAGTCGAGACTAGAACTCAGAGCCTCATAGTGATTGGCCCCAAATCACCCAACCAGCTTCCATAGTGCCTAGGGTAGGGCTTAAACTCCCCGGCGCCTGGCTCCTAAACCTTCATCCCTAGAACTAGACAGTGTTCATTTATTACCTTGCCCCTGCAGGAGCGTTAGCCAGGAAGTTCTCTAGAAGACAGTTAGACTGCTTCTAAACATGGAGGCTCTCTTCCAGATTACTTAATCTCAGTCATTTGCAAAACCGAATATTTAGTTGTAATCCCAGCTTTAAGGCACATTTTGCAAGGGAAGGAATTGTGCAAGGCAACACACGGGGCTTGTCGACACTTGCTGACGCTTGATTTTACACACTTACCCGTCGGGGAGCAGCTCAGCTGGAGTAGCCACAAAGAGACAAAGAAAATCTGAAGGCCCCCACGAGACATCGCTGCGAATCCCAGGACTTCTCGGGGAGATAACAGCCGGGTGTTTCAAAGCAAAAACCTGTCGGGAAGATGAGACGTTCATTTATATTTCATTTTACGACGAGAAATTTGCACAGACACCTCTCTTAAATACCCTCCCTGCAGCACCTTCTCGGGGCAGCAAGACCCCCCCCCAAATCCCAAAAATTTAAAAAAAACCTCCAACCCCCCCCACCCCAACGTAAAAATAAATTTTAATGGTAACATTGAAAAGAGAATAGAACTCCGCTCTGGCAACAGGAGTGGCATCCGGCCATTAAAAACCACTCTGCTAAGATCCATTCAGTTGCCCAGACTCCACCCCCGCAAGGGATTATTATGGGGTCATTCAGTGAAGATGATGATGATTGAAAGAAATACAATTAACACACTGTATGGGACAGTGGTTTTATCCACGGGGAGGGTCCATTTTAGGACCAAGCCAGACCCCCCCCCCCTTCCAAAAAAAAAAAAAAAACAGGTAGGTTTTGGGGTTTTTTGGAAATCTTCAGCAGTTCTCTCAATTATGATCAATTTGGAGAGAAATTCAAGATGCTAGCCCTCTTTGAGCGATATTGAGTTCCAGAAATCAGCAGTTAAATCTAATCTTACTTATTCAGACACAGCAAGGTTTTTTTCCAAATGGGGAGGAAAAAAAATCGAATCTGGGACAATAGCTTTCCCCCTAAAGATGAAATAAGAGGCTAGTCCTCAAGATCCCAAGCCAAAGAAGGACCCTTCGCTCTCTCTAGATTCCCGGCAAGGCGGACCGTTTCCCCCCAGCTCTCCTGAAAGCATCAAGCCTGGCCTGGCCAGCCGCAGCAAAGAGCAGGTGCTCTCTCATGAGTCCCTTGAGATTCAAAGTTTCTAGTCCTCATGGATAAGGAGGGGAAAGGAGGTGAGGAAGATAAAAGAAAACCCGGAAGCCATTGGCTTAATTTCTTCAATTAAGCAGCTAATATTGTAAAGAAGATTTTAATAGTTTAATTTAGAGCATTAATTGCTTTTTGGAACATCGCCTGCAGATGCTAGCTTAAAAGTAACAGAGGAGAGGGAGATTCAAAAATGGGGAGAGGGAAATTTGCACACACAAACCTCTCTCCGGCACACTCACCTCTCTCGCCCCAGCTCCGAAAAAGTGGTCTTCTGCCCAGAAGATCGTCCGCAGCTGATGTGTTGAATGTGTGTCTCTCTCTGTCTCCACACCACAGGCAACATCTGCCACGGCAGGCTGGTTGAGCAGGAAAATCTCTTTTTTCCCCCTTCGGGGTTGAATGCCTGATTTCCCTGGGAATCAGCGTCTGGATGTTGCAAGCGTTGGAGGGTGGCGTGGTCACACCCAAGGTGGAGAAGCAAAAGAGCCATCCAGATGGTCCAGAGAGACAGAGAGTTAGAGAGAGACAGAGACAAAGACAGAAACAGAGTTAGAGAGAGACAGAGACAGAAAGACAGACAAAGAGAGAGAGAGAGACAGAGAGAGAGGCAGTTAGAGACTGACAGAGAGAGAGAGAGACAGACAGAGAAAGAGACAGACAGAGAGAGACAGTTAGAGACTGACAGAGAGAGAGAGAGACAGAGAGAGAGAGAGAAAGAGAGAGAAAGAGAAAGAGACAGAGAGAGACACAGAGAGAGACAGTTAGAGACTGACAGAGAGAGAGACAGAGAGAGAGAGACAGAGATAGAGACAGAGAGAGAGGCAGTTAGAGACTGACAGAGAGAGAGAGAGACAGAGAGAGAGAAAGAGACAGGCAGAGAGAGAGAGAGCATTAGAGAGACAGAGACAGAGAGATAGAGAGAGAAAGAGAGAGACAGAGAAAGAGACAAAGAGAGACAGTTAGAGATTGACAGAAAGAGAGAGTTAGAGAGAGAGATAAAGAGAGACAGAGACAAAGAGAGAGAGAGAGACAAAGAGAGAGATAAAGAGAGAGAGACAGAGAAAGAGAGAGACAGAGAGACAAAGAGAGAAAGAGAGAGACAGAGAAAGAGACACACAGAGAGAGACAGTTAGAGACTGACAGAGAGAGAGAGACAGAGAGAGAAAGAGAGAGACAGAGATAGAGAGAGAGAGAGAGACAAAGAGACAAAGAGATTGACAGAGAGAGAGAGAGTTAGAGAGAGAGAGAGAGTTAGAGAGAGAGATAAAGAGAGAGAGACAGAGACAAAGAGAGAGATAAAGAGAGAGAGAGAGAGAGAGAGAGAGAGAGAGAGAGAGACAGAGAGAGACGCTCCAAGTTTTATGCAAAGCAATTTCCAAATGTTTGGAGATGTGTTTGCAATTCAAAATAGATAAGATCTCTGTGGGAAGGAAGGGATGGCATAATCAGGGCTGCTCCGGCCAACATCATTCCCGTTAACATAAAAAGTAAGTTTCTAGTCCCTCTGGATGAAGAAACAACAGAAGGGGAGACGAAGGGTCGCGGCGGGAATTCTCCCGAAGGTCTTTTATTTTCTTCTTCTTTCTTCTTTATATATATCATTTATCATTCATTCATTCATTCATTCATTCATTCATATTTTTATCTATATATAAAAGACTGCATTTATGTATGTATGTATGTATGTATGTATGTATGTATGTATGTATGTATGTATGTATGTATGTATGTATATTTGTTCCAGCATAACTCTGGAGTGTCTTGAGCAATTTCAACCAAACTTGGTACACAGATGACTTACACTCTGGAAACAAATACTGGGGAGGGGGTGTGTGACACCCCTGGGGTCTGTGTGTGGGTCTCTGTGTGTGTGTGTTCCAGCACAACTCTGGAATGCCTGGCCCGTTAAGGAGAGTAACTGCAGCATCCTAGAATCGCAATTGTTTGTGATGTCATGGGAGGGAGAGCCTGGGCCATTAAGGAGAGCGAGTGCGGCGTCCTAGAGCGGCAATTGTTTGTGATGTCATGGGAGGGAGAGCCTGGCCCGTTAAGGAAAGCAAGTGCGGCGTCCTAGAGTGGCAATTGTTTGCAATCTCAGTTCCTCTGGAAAGCCAGCCGTGACATTCGCCCTCCAGTGGACCAATGGGGAAGCGCCAGATGGATTTGGGGCAATGGGCCAGGATTGTGGACAGGGCGGGAAAGAGGAGCACGTGGGACGGGGGGAGAGGGAGAGGGCAGGGATGATGGGCATGGGAGTAGGGGGAAAAAAGGCCCCCTCTCCACAGCTCCCCGTCAAACCAACGCTTTGACGTCTATGAATGCTGATTCATCAGCTAGTTTAGAAAATAAAAACATTTTGCAGATTTCTCCGGGCGGGGTTGAATGTGAAAGTGAAGCGTGGATTCGAGACGCTTGCGAAATCGTCCCGCGGAGGTTGTGCGTCTTTTGCAATTCTTCCCCATGACGCAGACAGTAATAATAATAATAATAAAAAATTCAGCTGCGTCGGCTTGTATGCATCCCTTTCATTTCCTTCCCCGAATGGCGCCATCCCAAAATTTAGCTGCGCCTTCTTCAATTGGCTTCCCGTCCAGCTGGTCAGGTTCGAAGTTACGACGAAAGGGACGGGTCGGTCCTCGCCATCACGACCGTGGCAGCCTGCGAGGCAATCAAAAGAGGTGGGGGGGGCGGCGCTTGGCTAATCGGCGTGCATTGATGAGGGTCGCGGCATTCCGCTTTTGGAATCATGAGGACTAGAAACTTAAACTGGGGTTCGTTTGGTTTTTTTCCTATCTCCATTTCTGGTTTTTTTTTTAAAGGCCTCTCCAGATAATGATGGGAAAACCTCCGGATTTCTCCCCCCACCCCCACCCTGTCCCGGCCAGGATAATATCCTTTCCCTGGTTGCAAAAATTATCCAGGTACCTGTTATTATTTTTTTCTTTAACCTGGTTTGGCGAAGCGAAAGGCACAAAGGGAAACTGTGGGGGCGAATTGAAAAGTTGGGGCATGGTTTGGCAACCGTAATTAGAAAAACGAAAGGCCCAGGTACAGTATAGGTGGTACTTTACTCCATAGTAGTAACTACGAGAGGGATCTTGGAGTCCTAGTGGAGAACCATTTAAATAGGAGCCAGCCATGGGCAGCAGCTGCCAAAAAAGCCAACACAGTTCTAGGCTACATAAACAGAGGGATGGAATCAAGATCACGTGAAGGGTTGATACCACTTTAAAAGGCCTTGGGAAGGCCACACTTGGAATATTTGCATTCAGTTTTGGTTGCCACGATATAGAAAAGATGGGGTGACTCTAAAAGAGTGCAGAGAAGAGCAACAAAGAGGATTAGGGGACTGGAGGCTAAAACATATGAAGAACGGTTGCAGGAACTGGGTATATCTAGTTTAATGAAAAGAAGGACCAAGGGAGACAGGATAGCAGTCTTCCAATATCTCAGGGGCTGCCCCAAAGAAGAGGGAGTCAAGCTGTTCTCCAAAGCACCTGAGGGCAGAGGACAAGAAGCAATGGGTGGAAACTAATCAAGGAGAGAAGCAACTTAGAACCAAGGAGAAATTGCCTGATTGTGAGAACAATTAACCTGTGGAACAGAATTTGCCTCCAGAAGTTGTGAATGTTCCACCACTGGAAGTTTTTAAGAAGACGTTGGATAGCCATTTGTCTAAAGTGGTGTAGGGTTTCCTGCCTAAGCAGGGGGTTGGACTAGAAGACCTCAAAGATCCTTCCAATGCTTTCATTCTGTTATCCTTCCTTCCTTCCTTCCTTCCTTCCTTCCTTCCTTCCTTCCTTCCTTCCTTCCTCCTCACTTTTAAGAAGCAACTGATCATTTGTCTGAAATGCCAGCGGGTTTCCTGCCTAAGTAGGGGGTTGGACTAGAAGACCTCTAAGGTCCCTTCCAACTCTGTTCATTCTAAACTTCTTAAGAATTTCATATTGAATTTGAAAAAAAAAAGAATTTTTAAAAGTGGTTAAATTCCAAGGACATTTTGTACATGTGGACTAGCAACCTTGTGAAATGTTGCCTGTTCTTCAGTCTCCAAGCGCCCCCTGCAGACCAAAGAATATAGCCATGCTTGTTTCGCTTTTCATGTCTTCAAAGAGTCGTATCCTGGTTCTTGGTTTGACTGTGTGTGTCTGTTTGTGTGTCTGTGTGTGTGTGTGTGTGTGTGTGTTGTTCGGATGCATTGCTACTGGCATCACTGCCACTTCGGCGCGACAAAAATGTTGTTTGTGCGTGCACCTTTTCAGCTGAAAAGGTCTGCGCATTAACGTTAGAAAAGGAAAGAAAATTAAATTTTTGCAATGAAGATTGTTACGGCCGGCCAAATTACTACCTAACTCGTCCGAACCTACCTCTGGTGTGTGTGTGTGTGTGTGCGCGCGCGCGTGCACGCGCCAGCTCGATGTCACCCACATCAAGGGCATCTGTGGCAGCCCAAGTCCTCTCCTGGAGCCACATCTGGAATACTGCATCCTGTTTCGGGTTACCAGATTGCAAAAAAGATGTTGAGACTGCGGGGGAAAAAATGCAGAGAAGAGCAACCAAGATGATTAAAGGTCTGGAGACTAAAAACATACGAAGGGTTTGCGTTAGGCTAGAAAAAATAAGGAGTAAGGGGGGGGGGACACGATAGCAGTATTTCCGTATTTTGGGGGGCGGCCACAAAGAAGAGGGGAGGGTCAACTTATTTTCCAAAGCCCCAGAACGGAGGACGAGAAGCAATGGATGGAAACCAATCAAGGAGAGAAGCAACTTGGAATTAAGTAGAAACTTCCTAATGGTGAGGACAATCAAACAGTGGAACAGCGTGCCACCAGAAGTTGTGGATACCCCATCACTGGAGGCTTTTTTGAAGCTGTTTTCAACCCATTTTTGAAGCTTTTTCAACCCAATTTTGAAGCTTTTTCAACCCATTTTTGAAACTTTTTTCAGCCCAATTTTGAAGCTTTTTTCAGCCTGTTTCTGAGGCTTTTTTCGGCCCGTTTTTAAGACTTTTTAGGGGCTGTTTTTTTCAAAAAAAAAAATCAAATCCCTGGGCTGTGCAGGGAATCCAGAAATCACAGGCAGCCACTGAATTGTAGATTTGTGTACTTTAAGATATGCAGACTTCAACTCCCAGAAATCCCTCAACCGACCTGGGGAATTCTGGGAGCTGAAGTCCACACTTTTCAAAATTCCCATGGTTGATAAAAACAGCCCCCTCTCTCTGCCTCAATTCTGCTGGGTGTTATCCAAAGTAAAGGCAAAGGCAGCTTCATTTTGAATTATTTATATCAAGTTTATTGGCCGCCATCTTACTTTTCACGTTTCTATTACGATATCCTAAACCGGTGTTTCTCATGAAGTAAAGACCACTTTATTTTACACTAGCTAGCCGGGTATTTATTTATAGGGGGAAAATGTCCGGAACAAAGGTAATTTGGGAGCGCGCAGAAGAATAGTCGAAATCCAGTCCAAAGTGCAGAGAGCCAAATCAGATTCGTCAAACAGTCCAAAGATCAGGAATAACAAGCAGAAACGCAGGAATGAAACACTACAACAGGAGACGAGAAGAGGAATATGGCTCATGGGTGCGTCTTAAATCAGGCTGCAGCCAGCTATCTTTAATTTAATTTAATTTAATCTTTAATTTAATTTAATTTAATTTAATCTTGCTTGACAAGGAGCCTCACTGAGCATCGTCACTCTGCTCTCCGCTCTACCGTCCACATCCAAGAGATTACACTGCTGATACAGATGTTGTGCTTGTGTTGTGTCAACCAAGTCTGATGTCTCCCCAGGCTGACGTCCCACTGGTTTAGCTGAAGCAGTTTCTTCAATGTGTGAGTTGTGGGTTGCGACACATGGTCTCTCCTCTGGAGAGCCCGCTGTTCCTGAACGAGAAGCGGATTTCCTTCCCCGTCTCAGGATCTCAAAGTTGCCTCCTCCACAGGTAAGTTTGGATGGAGTGAGCTCTCGCACGGTCCTTGAGGTAACCCACCTGATGGTCCAAGATAGTGAAAGAAATATCGGCAGGCCCACTGAAAAGAGAGCATAAATTCCGGTCAAAGGAAATGTGGGACATTTCTGCTTTCGGAGTTTCAAGATTCTGTCAAGGCAAGCCTTACAATAAAGTAGAATCCGCTTGTCTGGTTTTGTTTCCTATCTGGAAATTCTGAATTTTGCAAGTCTCGAAATACAAATCTCTCGCTGTCTGTTTTACAGACTGAGTAACTAGGGAAGGTTTCTTCCAAATTCCTTTCTCCGCCCGTCATGCAGTCCTGGCACTGACAAAACCCCTTTTATTAAAACGAATGTGTATTCCTCTCCTTCGCATTCAACAAAGGCCTGGCAAACAGACTTTCAAAGGAGTATTTATGACCACAGACCTTATCTATCTTGGAAAGCTGCCATGGGAATATTATCCCAAATGAGGGGCTGTGAAAGGAAAACCTCGGCACAGAGTCTCTGAGATTCACGGACAGATCTTCACACTCCTGAAACGAATCTAACAACCGGATTGTTTCCTGCAAATGCCCCCTCCCCTTTCGCTCCTCTTTTGTTCCCCATGGGAGGGGCCATTCACTGTCCACCTGTGGCTTTGCTCCCAAGTCGACCCTGATTTCCAAGCTGTTGTTTTCTTCTGGCAGCTCACACTGGGAACAGGCTCCCCCTGTTCCTCTGCCTCCTTGCTGTCTAGCTCCGAAGGCAGCTGAGAACTGCCAGACGGCCTCGGCCCTGTCTCTGCCTCCGACGCAGAGCCCTCATCCGAGCCTTCCCCAGCCTCCAGGACTGGCCCATGCTCCTCCCCAACTTCCTCACTGTCCGACTCTGCCTGTTTCTTTCATTCCCTCCCGCCTTCCTTCCTCTATTCTTCTTCCTTCCTTCCTCTCCTTTCTCTTTTCTTTCTCTCTGTTTCTACCTGTTTCTCTCTCTCATCCCTCCCTTCTTCCCCTTTTCTTCTTCCTTCCTTCCTTTCTCCTTTCTCTTCTTTCTTTTTTTCTCTTTACCTGTTTCTTTCATTCCCTCCCTCCTTCCTCCCTCTTTTCTTCTTCCTTCCTTCCTTCCTTCCTTCCTTCCTCTCCTTTCTTTTTTCTCTTCTTTCTCTCTGTTCTTACCTGTTTCTCTCTCTCATTCACTTCCTCCCTCTTTCCTTCCTTTCTTCCCCTTTTCTTCTTCCTTCCTCTCAAATTTCTCTCCTTTCTTTCACTCACTATTTATCTGTCCCCTTCGGGGGAAAAGGGCAGCATATAAATATAATAAATGATAATGATAATGTTTCTCTTTCTCATTCCCTCCCTGCCTCCTTCCTTCCTTCCTTCTTTCCTTCCTCCCCCCCTCCCTTCCTTCCTTCTTGAGCAGGGGGTTGGAGGGCCATGACACCTCTTATCGTTCCCTAGGCAGTATCACTTTTTATCCACCTCCCAAGCTTCACACCGGCGCAAAATATTCCCAATTTGGGCTCCTCCAGATCCTCCCCACTTACTCGTTCAACACCACCGCCACCGCAACGCCGTCGGGTCTCAGGAAAGCCGAAGTCTTCAACTTACAGATGTCAAACAAGCAGTTGGAGGTGAGCCCGACTCTCACAGAGCCTTCGGTGATGAATTTGCTGCCCGGAAGAGAGAAGACATTAGCCGACCCCACTGGACAGAACCTTAATCCAGTTCACAAACATTTAAACTATAAAACTGCCTCCTTCCCTCCGTCGCTTCCTCGGCAGCCTGCGGAACTCCTGCCCACTGGATGAGTTTGCTGCAAGGAGGCAAATTGCTGGGAGGCAGAGGCCAAAGGATGGGGGCCGGTGGGTGGCAAGGCTACATTTGGTGTATGAGATGCACCGAAATTTTCACCCTCTTTTAGGGGAGAAAAAGTATGTCTTATACTCTGAAAAATACGGTATGGCCTATGTACAAGCGATTAAAATTCGGGGATGTGAAAACTGCTGTTTAATCAACCAAGAGCCATCGGTTATAAAACTGCCTCCTTTTCTCCGTCATTTCCACAGAGCCTGCGGGACTCCCTGCCACCGGATGAGTCCATTCTACAGCATCTGTATCTCTTGTGTTTTTTCTTTCCTCACCAACCACTTCCTTCGTGCCGTGCAAAACCGTCTCGGCTGCGTTTACCTGAAATGCCCCAGGTGGTAGAACATGGGCTGCTTGTAGAACTCATCCTTGAGGGGGTTGACTATGATGGGGCTGTCCACAGGATTGTCCACCCAATTGGGGCCCCCTTCCATGTCGAGGACCAAGTTCCAGTCGATCCACCCGGTGACGAAGTGGTTGAGATTCTGCAGAAGCCAAAAGCATCAGGAGGTTTTACTACGGCCCAAGAAACCTTCCCTCTGCATGCAGGGCGTGGGGGGCATTGGGGGGGGGGGGGGAAACAGGACATTTTGGGGGTTTTCCAAAATTGAGCCATTGAGCAAAACCCAAAAGAATCGAGCTTCAGACTACTGTCTTTCTTGGGCTCACGGAGAACTAGTTTGAAGATCCAAACCTTCATTCAGAAGTTGTGGGTGAAGAAGAGATTGGGTGGCCATTTGTCTGAAATGGGATAGAGTGTCCTGCTTGAATGGGGGTTGGACTAGAAGACCTCTGAGGTCCCTTCAAATTCTGTTATTCTGCCTGCCTTCCTTCCTTCCCCTTTACTTCTTCCTTCCTTCCTTTTCTTCTTCCTTTCTTTCTCTCGCCTTTCTCTTCTTTCTTTCTCTCTCTTTTGACCTGTTTCTCTCTCATTCCCTCGCTCTCTCCTTCCTTCCCCTTTTCTCCTTCCTTCCCTCCTTCCTTCCTTCCCTTCTCTCTCCTTTCTCTTCTTTCTTTCTTTTTTTTCTCTTTACCTGTTTCTTTCATTCCCTCCCGCCTTCCTTCCTCTATTCTTCTTCCTTCCTTCCTCTCCTTTCTCTTTTCTTTCTCTCTGTTTTTACCTGTTTCTCTCTCTCATTCCCTCCCTTCTTCCCCTTTTCTTCTTTCTTCCTTCCTTTCTCCTTTCTCTTCTTTCTTTTTTTCTCTTTACCTGTTTCTTTCATTCCCTCCCGCCTTCCTCCCTCTTTTCTTCTTCCTTCCTTCCTTTCTTCCTCTCCTTTCTTTTTTCTCTTCTTTCTCTCTGTTTTTACCTGTTTCTCTCTCTCATTCACTTCCTCCCTCTTTTCTTCCTTTCTTCCTCTTTTCTTCTTCCTTCCTTCTTCTCAAATTTCTCTTCTTTCTTTCTCTCACTTTTTACCTGTTTCTCTTTCTCATTCCTTCCCTCCCTGCCTCCTTCCTTCCTTCCTTCCTTCCCTCCTTCCTTCTTGAGCAAACGGTTGCACTAGAAGACTGCCAAGGTCCCTTCTAACTCTGTTATCCATCCATCCTTCCTTCCTTCCTTCCTTCCTTCTTGAGCAAGGGGTTGGACTAGAAGACCTCCAAGGTCCCTTCCAACTCTGTTATCCATCCATCCATCCATCCTTCCTTCCTTCTTGAGCAAGGGGTTGAACTACGAGACCTCCAAGGTCCCTTCCAACTCTGTTATCCATCCATCCATCCATCCATCCTTCCTTCTTGAGCAAGGGGTTGGACTAGAAGACCTCCAAGGTCCCTTCCAACTCTGTTATCCATCCATCCATCCATCCTTCCTTCCTTCTTGAGCAAGGGGTTGGACTAGAAGACCTCCAAGGTCCCTTCCAACTCTGTTATCCATCCATCCATCCTTCCTTCCTTCTTGAGCAAGGGGTTGGACTACGAGACCTCCAAGGTCCCTTACAACTGTTATTCTGCTATCCTCAAGCCCACCCCTCTTTAAGGCAGAGTTTTGGGCTACTGACGCAGCTTTTTCCAAAGACTGCACCACGTCCTTTGAAGTCTGAGAAACTGCACAGACATTTCGATGACTCCTCCATCCCTACCGCTCTCATCATGGAAGAGATCAATTTTTCGAGTCGTAACAAGGGATCCTCTTACCGACAGGATATTTCTGCTGTAATAGATGCCTCTCTCCCAGCTTCCCAGGGCCACCTTCACCTCCCAATCCAGAAAACCATTGCAAGCTTCTGTATAGAGCAGAAAGAAATCGGGGTACAGGCGATGCGTAATGTCCAGAGTAAGTCCAGCTGGAGTGACCGAGTCAAAGTACCAATGGATGCCAATGCCGGACACGAAGGCCGCTGCGGTACTATTGCCAATCACCTGTCAGGGGACAAAAGGAAGGATGGTTGTGCCATGGTTGTGTTGTAGCCTGCCAACAGCCACCAGAGCTGGCAGCAGAGTCAGACAGTGAGGAGGGTTGGGTAGGAACCTGGGCCAGTCCTGGAGTCTGGGGAAGGCTCGGAGGAGGGCTCTGTGTCAGAGGCAGAGAGGGGGCCAGGGCCGTATGCCAGCTATCAGCTGCCTTCAGAGTCAGACATCAGTGAGGCAGAAGAACAGCTGGAGCCTGTTCCCCGTGTGCGCATGCACAGAGTTGCCAGACGAAGGGAAGAGCTAAAGAACAGGGGTCGACTTGGGAGTAAGGCCACAAGTGGACGGTGAATGGCTCCTCCCAGAGGGAATAAAAGAGGAGCGAAAGGGGAGTGGAGTTTGCAGGAGACCATTAGTTCGCTTAATTGTTTCGGGACTCTCCGAGACTCCTGGCCAAGTTCCGCAGAGATCATCCTGGCAGCTTTCCAAGCCAGATGAGGTCTGTGACCATAAATCCTCCCTTGAAAGACTTTGCTGGATGTGAAGGAGCAGAATTCACAGCCAATTAATAAAAGAGGTTTTTTTTCGGGACAAGGAGTTTGCTGCATGCTCTCGGGAAGCCTCGGTCAGAACAGGTTGTGATGTGTGAATAACAGTCCTAAGTCACTCTTTTTTTAATGCCGTCGTAACTTCAAATTGTCACGGTTGTAAGTCGAGGACTCCCTCATCCTCGCGTGGGGAACCCACCTGGTCGGCCCAGTTCGGCAAGTGGCACCTGCCGTCATCCAGGATCATCAGGAGGACATTGGCGTGACGGCTGGCGGCCAGGGCCGGACCCAGATCTTGAATGATAAAGTCGCGCTGATGTGGCGGCGAGAAATAATTGCACGGAAACTCTTCGCGGCTTATGAAAAGGGCGGTGACTGGTTCGTTCTGAGAGCTGAGTGCCCAGAAAGTAATATTGTTTTTGGCGTACTCATCTAAGAACCTAAATTTTAAAAAAAACCCAATCAAAACAGAATGCCGTAATAATGTCAGCTTTAGCGGGCCGCATCTTTGCCGGGAAAACAAAAAATATTTCACGCCCCTTTCTATTTTTCTTACATTCCTGACAGTGAGAACAATTAATCAGTGGAACAACTTGCCACCAGAAGTTGTGAATGCTCCAACACCTGAAGTCTTTGAGAAGATGTTGGATTATGCATTTGTCTGAAGTGGTGTAGGGTTTCCTGCCTAAGCAGGGGGTTGGACTAGAAGACCTCCAAGGTCCCTTCCAAATCCTTCCTTCCTTCCTTCTTTCCTTCCTTCCTTCCCTCCCTTCCCTTCCAGAAAAGAAGGTTTTTAAGAAGATGTTGGATAACCATTTGTCTGAAGTGGTGTAGGGTTTCCTGCCTAAGCAGGGGGTTGGACTGGATGACCTCCAAGGTCCCTTCCAAATCCATCCTTCTTCCTTCCTTCCTTCCTTCCTTCCTTCCTTCCTTCCTTCCCTGCTCTTCCCTTCCAGAAAAAAAGGTTTTTAAGAAGATGTTGGGTAACCATTTATCTGAAGTGGTGTAGGGTTTCCTGCCTAAGCAGGGGGTTGGACTAGAAGACCTCCAAGATCCCTTCCAAATCATTCCTTCCTTCCTTCCTCCCTCCCTCCCTCCCTCCCTCCCTCCCTCCCTTCCTTCCTTCCTTCCTCCCTTCCCTTCCCTTCCCTTCCCTTCCAGAAAAGAAGGTTTTTAAGAAGATGTTGGATATACTCTGAAGTGGTGTAGGGTTTCCTGGTGCAGGGGGTTGGACTAGAAGACCTCCAAGGTCCCTTCCAACTCTGTTATTCTATTCTATCCTATTTAGGGAAGCCCCTATCTCCCAGCTTTCTGGCTGACCTAAAGGTGTACAGGTAAACTTTGACGAAGGAATGAAATAATCTGTTTAGAGCTAGCCTAGCAAGGAGGAGTTAAAGCTCAAATGAAAGATGATATTAACTTATTTTTAAGTTTGTTTTAGAATGTTTTTGTTAAAGATCTATATTCTGGGAAGTCGGGAGGGTTGGGAGGGGGTTGGGAGGGAGGGAGGGAGGGAAGTAAATATTTGTAAAAGGTTTTTTTTCAAAACTTTCATTTAAAAAAAAGGGGTGGAGCCCTAAAGTGGGTGGGATTTAGCTAGGGGAGGAGCCTGCTCAATCCAAGGTTTAAGAAGCCGTTTCTAAACCAGACGAGATTGGGGGGGGAAATGTTATTACCTGATAAAATAGAGACTCCAGGCCTTGTGGTAACGGTCACCTGGATTTCCCTTTAACCGGGATTTGCCGTGAACCATGTTGTTGGCCCTTAGCCAGCCAGGACTGGTCCAAGGGCTGCCGACCAGGGAGAGGGGCCTCTCCGCATGGGCCATGATACGATGGAGCAGGGGGATCTGCAGAGAGAAACGACAACTGTCTCCGGGGATCGCCTGATCCACCCCCCGACCTTTCACACAACCTCCTTGCGGGTTTATGGACTTTTGACCGTGTTAATCTTGGCACTCTGCAGGTAGTTCTCGAGTTACGCCTGCCAGGGAGCTTGCCCATTGCAGTCGTTAAGCTGCAGCACTCATAAAACAGGTTACCGACCCGCCGGATCGACATTTTTCATGGCGGCTGTTAGGCAAACGACTGTAAAGGAGAAGTTGAAACTGGGATGGAATGCGGGATTTTCACCGTGTCTTGTGACCGACCGCCTGTTGCCGTTTATGGGTGTGTTGTGCTGGTTTTCTGCCTGTTCTGATTCGAGCCTCGACCAATCGGGGAAGACACACCAACCTCCCTCCCTTCTTAAGACTGATGATGTTCCCTAGTTGGGTAATGAAACGCCTGCAAGGAAACCACCAAGCTCAGAGAGCACGAGGGACCCGACACTCCCCCCCCTCCTTGTCATTTACTCCCTGAACCCCTCTCCCTTCTAACACTGATGATATTATCTAGTTGGGTAATGAAACGTCTGCAAGGAAACAACCGAGCTTAGCAATCACTGGGATTCCACAGTTCTCTTCCTCCTCCCCTCCTCCTCCTCCTCCTCCTCCCCTCTCCCCCTCCTTTTATTCCTCTTCTTCTTCTCCTTCTCCTCCCCCTTCCTCCTCTTCCTCTTCCTCCTCTTCTTCCCCTTCTTCTCCTTTTCCTCCCCCTCTTCCTTCTTCTCCTCCCCTCTCCTTTTCTTCTTCTTCCTTCTCCTCCCCCTCCTCCTCCTCCCCTCTCCCCCTCCTTTTATTCCTCTTCTTCTTCTCCTTCTCCTCCCCCTTCCTCCTCTTCCTCTTCCTCCTCTTCTTCCCCTTCTTCTCCTTTTCCTCCCCCTCTTCCTTCTTCTCCTCCCCTCTCCTTTTCTTCTTCTTCCTTCTCCTCCCCCTCCTCCTCCTCCCCTCTCCCCCTCCTTTTATTCCTCTTCTTCTTCTCCTTCTCCTCCCCCTTCCTCCTCTTCCTCTTCCTCCTCTTCTTCCCCTTCTTCTCCTTTTCCTCCCCCTCTTCCTTCTTCTCCTCCCCTCTCCTTTTCTTCTTCTTCCTTCTCCTCCCCCTCCTCCTCCTCCCCTCTTCCCCTCTCCTTTTCTTCCTCTTCTCCTTCTCCTCCTCCCCCCTCTTCCCCCTTCTTCCTCTTCCTCCTCTTCTTCCACATCTTCTCCTCCTCTCCCTCTTCCTCCCCCCTTCCTCCTCCTCCTCCCCTCTCCTTTTATTACTCTTCTCCTTCTCCTCCCCCTCTGCCTCCTCTTCTTCCTTCTTCTCTTTCTCCTCCCCCTCTTCCTCCTCCTCTTCCTCCCTCTCTTCCTCCTCTTCTTCCTTCTTCTCCTTTTCCCTTTCTTCCTCCTCCTCTTTCTCCTCCTCTCCCCTCATCCCCTCTTCTCCTCTCCTTTTCTTCTTTTTCTCCTTCTTTCTCTTCTCCTTCTCCTCTTCTCATTTACTCCCTAAACCTTCCTCCCTTCTAACACTGATGATATTACCTAGTTGGGTAATGAAACATCTGCAAGGAAACAGCCAAGCTCAGAAACCACCGAGGACGCCACAACTCTATTTGGTGTGCAGAGAGAGCACTATTTCTCGCCACAAAGTGGGAGCCAGCCTTCGATGCCACTGTCAAGCTGAGCATTTACCCAAACTCACCCTAAGCTTGGTGTCTTCGGGGGCCAGTTCAAAACACTTCAGTTCGAAGTCATCCACGCATCGGTCACCGTAACTGTAGGGCCGTGTGGAAAAGTCGGAGCAGCCAATGGGCCAGCGCAGCAAATTGTACTCAATTCCTGCAGAAGCGGAGAGAGAGAGAGAAAGAGAGAGAGAGAGAGACAGAGACAGACAGAGAGATAGAAAGAGAGAGAAAGAGAGACAGAGACAGAGAGATAGAAAGAGAGAGAAAGAGAGAGAGAGACAGAGAGATAGAAAGAGAAAGAGAGAGAGACCGAGAGAGACAGAGAGAGAGACAGAGAAAGACAGAGAGATTGAGACAGAGAGATAGAAAGAGAAAGAGAGAGAGACCGAGAGAGATAGAAAGAGAGAGAAAGAGAGAGAGAGACAGAGAGATAGAAAGAGAGAGAAAGAGAGAGAGAGACAGAGAGATAGAAAGAGAAAGAGCGAGAGACCGAGAGAGAAAGAGAGAGAGAGATAGAAAGAGAAAGAGAGAGAGACCGAGAGAGATAGAAAGAGAGAGAAAGAGAGAGAGACCGAAAGAGAGAGACAGAGAGATAGAAAGAGAAAGAGAGAGAGACAGAGAGAGACAGAGAGATAGAAAGAGAAAGAGAGAGAGAGACCGAGAGAGAGAGTTAGAAAGAGAGAGAAAGAAAGAGAGAGAGACAGAGAGAGAGAGAGACAGAGAGAGAGAGATAGAAAGAGAAAGAGACCGAGAGAGACAGAGAGACAGAGACAGTCAGAGAGATAGAACGAGAGAGAAAGAAAGAGAGACAGAGAGACAGAGAGAGAGACAGAGAGATAGAAAGAGAAAGAGAGAGAGACCGAGAGAGACCAAGAGAGAGACAAAGACAGAGAGAGAGAGAGCGAAAGAGAGAGAAAGAGAGATTCGGACAGTGAGGAGGTTGTGGAGGAACCTGGGCCAGTCCTGGAGTCTGGGGAAGACTCAGACGAAGCCTCTGCATCAGAGGCAGAGAGGGGACCAAGGCCATCTGGTAGTTATTTTCTGCCTCCGGAGTCTGATACCAGCGAGGCGGAAGAACAGCAGGAGCCTGTTCCCAGTGTGCCCATGGGCAGAGCTGCCAGAAGACAAGGACAGTTAAGAAAACAGGGTCGACTTGGGAGTAAGGCTTGGAGACGATTGGCCTCTTCCATAAGACATACAAGAGGAGCGAACGGGAGGGGAGTTTTTGCAGGAAGCAATTAGTTCGTCTGGTCGGTTCAAGCTTTGAGAAGGTCTGTTGGACTCTGTGCTACGTTTGGCCTTGCTCTGCATTGGGCCATGAGGTCTCTGGCCGCATTTCCCAGGGAGATAAAGGTGGGTGTTTATCAACATTCCTTTGAAAGGCTGTGGCAACTCCAGCAGACATCTGCCTGAATCTTCACAGGCTGTTTGTGAAGCCCTGCGGCCGTATAAATAAAAGAGGGTTCGGGGAACTACGATTGTGATTGATGCTTTATACGAGAACCTAGCTCAGAACAAGAGCCTCAGGGTGCTAGTTTTCCCCAAGCTGCTAGATTTCATCAAGCGGTCACTCCCAATTTTCTCACCTTCGTCCGAGAAATAAGAGCGGAGAAGGTGGTTTTGGGCTCCGTAAGACAAACGCAGGATGTTGATGGCGGCAGAGTCGGTGAGCGCCCCGCCGAAGCCTTTGACGTATTGGTGCTGAACGGAGGGGTTGTAGGTGTAGAAAATCCCACCTGAGAGACAACAACGAACAGAATGAACAACATGAGTTGGGAAGGGACCCTTGGAGGTCATCCAGTCCAACCCCCTTTCCCCCAGGTTTACCTGAAGTTCCTGAGCTGGTATCTACTATTTGCCCTTCGCTCCGCTCCAAGCGTTGTCCCTCCCTGCTGGTTGTGTACTTGACGAAGTTGCCGACATCCGGGAGGGAGAGCGGGTCCACCGTGTCGCAGAACGTTGCGTTGCAAACGCACACCATGGCATTTTCGCCAAGGAGTTTAGGACTGCAGGGCTGGCGGGCTAAAATCAATCGAAATTGGACAAGTGGGGGGAAGAGGTGAATTTAGACCCCTGCCGACCAGCACAACGGAGCCCCGCCCACTCTTCCTTCCGGCTCCACCCACAAAAGACTTCCCAAAGGCTTCCCCACTGACCTCCGGCCTCGACCATCCCTAGGAAGACAAGGAACAGCACAGCCAAAGCATCCCCGGACTGCATAGCAGCGATAAAACATCAGCCTTTGAAATTTAGGGAAATTTGCCTGTAAAAGGGGGGGAAAGATGCATTTTTGGAGGGTGGGGCATCATTTGAAAAGTTGTTAAGTTATTCATGCAGGGTTTCTGCAGCCCAAGTCCTAAATCTGCCCCTCCCACAATCTATTTTCTGCGAGACGTCGCCTCCTCCACCTCCAGCACAGAGTCCAACATAGACCGCATTTTATCTACTATTTGTTCAGCCTATTTTTCCCAGGTCAAAATCGATTTCATTGAGGGCTGCATCAGGGTTGTTTGATGTGCGGCAGAGGGCGTGGCCAGCTCAACATCACTCGTGTGGGGGTGCCTATGGTAGCCTGAGCACTCTGCCAGCAAAAATGAGCTCCCGAGATCTGTTTTTGGCTGCGACAGCCTCCTGCAATCCTCTGCCAGCGAAAACGGGCTCCCGAGATCTGTTTTCGGCGGCGACAGCCTCCTGCAACCCTCTGCCAGCGAAAACGGGCTCCCGAGATCTGTTTTCGGCGGCGACAGCCTCCTGCAACCCTCTGCCAGCGAAAACGGGCTCCCGAGATCTGTTTTCGGCTGTGAAGGCCTTTTGTCAATATGAAGAAACAACATATCACTTCTGGCAGACTAGATACCTCCCAAAATTCTCGGAAGATCACCGCCAGTTCACCTCCCCTCTCCTGGCGGGAAACAGGATGGGCAGATCTGAATAGATAGGCCCCCACCCTACCTCCAGTCCTAGCTAGCCAGATGTTGATAAGGCCTTGTTGACTGATAATTAAGTTGTGGGCGAAGGTGGTTTTAATACAGACCGATTTCGCTGCAGATTTACATTCCTATTGACGCATTTTTACACAGCTAAAAGTTTTGTTTTATGCGTTCAAAGTTGTAAGGGTGATGAAAAAAAGGTAGTGTCTTAGGACTATTTTCGACATTTATTTTATTTTTTATTTTATTTTATTTATTTTATTTTATTTTTTATTTATTTTATTTATTTATGTTATTTATTTATTTATTTACTTTATTTATTTTTTATTTATTTATTTTATTTATTATTTATTATTTATTTATTTTATTTATTTTATTTATTATTTTATTTATTTTATTTATTTTATTTATTTTATTTACTTTATTTATTTTATTTATTTTATTTATTTTATTTATTTATTTTATTTATTTTATTTATTTTATTTATTTTATTTATTTTATTTATTTTATTTATTATTTGTTTAATTTATTTAATTTATTTAATTTATTTAATTTATTTAATTTATTTAATTTATTTAATTTATTTAATTTATTAATTTATTCTATTCTATTTTGTATTTTATTTTAATTTATTTTATTTTATTCTATTCTATTTTTTATTTTATTTATTTTATTTTATTCTATTCTATTTTTTATTTTATTTATTACTTTATTTATTATTTTATTTATTTTATATTATTTGTTTTATTTACTTTATTTATTTACTTCAATTATGACCGTTACAGCATCCCCATGGTCACGTGATCAAAAACCAGATGTTGGCCACCATCTCGTATTTATGACGGTCGCAGTGTCCGTCCCATGTGGTGACTTTCTGAACGAGCCCAGACAATAGCAATAGCAATAGCAGTTAGACTTATATACCGCTTCATAGGGCTTTCAGCCCTCTCTAAGCGGTTTACAGAGTCAGCGTATCGCCCCCACAATCTGGGTCCTCATTTCACCCACCTTGGAAGGATGGAAAGCTGAGTCAACCCTGAGCCGGTGAGATTTGAACAGCCGAACTGCAGTCAGTTGAAGTAGCCTGCAGTGCTGCATTTAACCACTGCGCCACCTCGGCTCAATGGGGATGCCAGATCCCCTTAACCACCATGTCGGTAACTGAACGGTTGCATGGTTTCACTTCACAAATGTGGCAAGAAAAGTTGTGTATTGGGGGGAGGGGGGAAACGTCCGCGAACAAACGTCTCGCTTAACAACAGGGATTTGGGGGACATGCGGTTTGCGTGTCAACCGCAGCCCAGCCCGCTTCCTACAGCGTCACTTCCCCCAGTTCTGTTTTGTCTCCAAGACATTCATCCTCCATCCAAATCTATAACAAACAGCCCTTCCGATGCTCGTAAAAACCAACAAAGACATTAAAAAATATATATGTTGGTCCATCTTGCCAGAGGTTTTACACCACGATCGATATGGAACATGGAATAATAATAATAGAGTTGGAAGGGGCCTCGGAGGTCCTCTAGTCCAGCCCTGTGCTCGAGCAGGAGACCCTACACCATTTCCGACAAATGGTATGGACAAACATTTCAGACTTTTTTTTAAAAAAAAAGGGCATTCCTATGTCTCTTTGTTGACCTGGCCTACCTCGAAGGGTTAACATCGATCTTGAAAGTTTCTGTCCCTCTGTCTTATACGGAATAGCATCAATCTGGTATTTGATGGAGCTTCTTTCTCACTTTCCCATCAATTTTTGGACTGGGGAGAAAATCTCTCCCTCCTTAATAGCTCTTTCATTGATTTGATTTGATTTGATTAAGTTTGTATGCCGCCCTATTCCCGAGAGACTCAGGGCGGCTCACAGTAAAAAGGGAAGGGATACAAAAAATAAAATAAAATTCTACAACTGCCGTAACCTTTCATCTTTTCTCTAAGGGCAGTTCCAAAATAACAGAGTTTGGAAGGGACCTTGAAGGTCTTCTAGTCCAGCCCCCTGCTTAGGGTGTAGGAAACCCTAACACCACTTCAGATACCTCGAGCGGCTTCCCTGATTCATGTATACGACGGTTTAGCCGCACAAGTCCTTATTCCACCACCCTAAAATCACTTTGTCCCACATTCCCGAAATGCTTTCTCCCCCGATTTGTAATCCTGCTCACACTTTCTGCGATCCTGAAGTCATTGTTTCCCCCGTTCCACAATCCGGAGATACTACCCCCCGCCCCCCGTAATTTGCAACCAGAAACCACATTTTCCCCATTCTGAGATTCCTTTCCCCCCCCCCCCCCCGTTCTGTGATCTTGAAATCACATTCCCCCTCCATTCTACGATCCTGAAACTGCCCCCCATCCTTTTCCTGGCGACCGTAACAAACGCAGAATAGTAGGTTATCAACTTACCTGTCGAACGCTTTATTTCGGCACTCGGAAAGGTTGATGTTAAGTTCCCAGGGCGCGGAGAATAAGAATCAGGCAATTGTAGCTCCTGGCTCAATTCTTGTATAGCTGGGAAGGAAGCCAACGGCTCCGGCATCAAAAATGATGACGCGTGTCTCGTCAAAGACGACAGCTGGGAGACCTGACTGGCTGGTCCAGAAAAATGACAATTAAGAAACTTCCATAGAATATCAATTATTACCTGGATGAAACTAAAGGAAGTTAGACTTCCAGAGAACTGAAGAACAATTCCACAGGAACGAAGAAGCGGATAAGGAGAAGTCTTGAGATCACCCCAAAAATGCTCCGGGCAGTTACTCCTCGCACGAGACCACAATTGTCAATTGTATCCAGCAGGTTTAATGCTCCCATCTTCCTCAAAACAGGAGCGACAAATTTCAAAATGACAGTGTATGCTTTGCAAATTTCCTTTCCTAGTAATTTTGGCGAAGTCTTGTTTAACAAGCTATTTGAAAGTTAGGAGCTTTTTAACACGTCCCACGTTTCATTCTACCCGGCGAGTTTTCTTCCATTAGCCATTTAGCAAAGGCGAAATGTTTTAAATCCAAGTTTAAAGATTTAAAAACCCTTTAAAAAAAAAAAGCAATCAGAAAAAGGGAGATCGGAATATGGATTTTGGAAAGGTATAAAGAGACCAGATGGATTTGAAAAAAAGATTTTGAAGTTAATGGTAAGAAAATTTCTGGGAAGAAACTGTTCTTTTCAATTCTTTAAAAAAAAAAACTGATAAGATGACAGTTTGAAGGTTGGACACTAGAGGGAGCTAACCATATTCAGGTAGTCCTTGAACTTACAACAACCTTTAGTGACCATTCAAAGCACTGGAAAATACGGGCTCTGGGAAGTCGGGGGGAGGGAAGGGAGGTGGGGTCTTAGGGGGGAGGGGGGAGGGGGGAAATATAGTACATGTTAGATTTTAAAATAACACGATTGCACTTGTATACTGTTGCTCTTTAATTCTAGTGTTAAAATAAGACAAGCTGAATATATTGATAGCAGAGATACACCGAAGGGAGGAGTAGAGGGAAAGAAGAAAGAGCGGTAGAGAGGGTGAGAGAAAGGATTGGAGGGAGGGTGAGAAGGAAGGGAGGGAGTGTATTGGGAGAGAGGAGTGATAGAGGGGGGAGGGAAGTAGGATAGAGGGGAACGTTGGAGGGAAGAACGAAAGTTGGAGGGGGGTGAAAGAAAGGGTGTATGGGGGTCGAAGTGGTGTATTGGGTTTGTATTTTGGGGGGTATTGTTGACAAGAGGGTGGGCTGTGTTTATTGTTCAATGTTATATGCCCCGGTTATGCACAGTATATATGTGATTCTACGAAATGAAATGAAATAAAACATATTTACAACAAAGCACTGGAAAATACGACTTATGGCTGTTTTTCACACAACCTTCGTAGCATCCCCATGATCAGGTGATCAAAATTCAGATGTTTGGCCACTGACTTGTATTTATGACGGTGGCAGCATCCTGGGGTCATGTGATCCCCTTTTGACACCTTCTGATTTCCCACTGATATGGAAAAAAGATACTACATTAAATATACAAATGAAACTGTCTGCTGCCTTAATAATCCAACGGGTAGGCAGAATGGAAACCAGAAGAGCAAGGTGTGCATTTTTCCTAGATTGCATTTAGGAAAGAAGCTTATTAAAGCTTTGAAGAATTTTATGAGAAGGGACAAAGGGAAGAAAAAAAATAACAGAGAAGTTTAGGACATTATTTGAAATTAAGGGACTCCAGGAAGTTTATTTGAAGGGATTCAAAGATCGTGACAACTAAAAGGAAGGAATTCAAAGTGGGTTTATATGACCAAAGTTAAAAGTTTGGATTCGCTCACGATTAAAGTGAGACAAAATCAATCCTCAGATTAGAAGTGATTTTGTCACTTTTCCACCCTTGCTGTGCATCCCTTTCACATCCTCGCCTTACAACCATTTGCAGTGATTCACTTAACAACCGCGTTGTAAGTGTGAGGAGACACACACACACACACAGAGTTGCTAGGCCAGGAAGTCCATTTACTCAAGGTTGAGCAGATAGCAGCAGACAAGGGAAGAAACAGCAATCAGTAAATTAAATTAGTTTTGTTCTCAACAGGAGTGCGCAGAAGAACAGTCTCAATCCAGTCCTAAGTTCAGAGAGCCAAGTCAGATTCGTCAAACAGTCCAAAAGTCAAGGTTTTGGGAATCACAAGTAGTAGGAATGACACACTATAACAGGAGACCAGAAGAGGAATATGGTTCAGGGGTGGCTCTTAAATCAGGTTGCAGACAGATGTCTTTAATTAAGAAAGTTACGGTACTCCCATGCTTGGCAAGGAGCCTCATTGAGCATCGTCGATATGCTCTTAGCTCAACAGACGGTGTCAAGGGATTGGAGACTGAGCATCATCCGACAGCTGTTGTGATAGTCCTTGTGTGGATCAACCAGGCTGACATCCCACTGGTTTAGCTGAGGCAGCTTCTTCAAAGTCAAACTCGGGGAAGAAAATTCGCTTCTTGTTCAGGAATAGCGGGCTCCCGCAGGGAAGAGCCCGCTATTCCTGAACAAGAAGCAAATCTCCCCATCTCAGGACCTCAAAGATGCCTCCTCCACAGGTAGGTTTGGATGGAGTGAGCTCTCGCGCGGTCCTTAATGTAACCCACCTGATGGTCCAAGATAGTGAAAGAAATATCGACAAACCAGCTGAAACGAGAAGATTAAATTCCGGTCAAAGGAAAGGTGTGACATTTATGCTTTCAGAATTGTAAGATTCTGACAATAAAGTAGAATTAACTCGTCTGGGTCTGTTTCGTATCTGGAAAGCTAACGTTAATTTTGCAAGTCTGGAAGTACAAATCTCTCGCTGTCTGTTTTACAGACTGAGAAACTAGGGAAAGTTTCTTCCAAATTTCTTTCTCTGCCTGTTATGCAGTTCTGGGCTACTCTGCCTCTTATCTAATTGCTCCCAAGGCAGCCTCTCTTTTTCCATTCCTCAAACTTCACCCGAGGAATCTCCTAGCCCACAAATATTCCCAATTTGGGACCCTCCAGGTCCTCTCCACTTACTCGTTCAACACCACGACCACCGCCGTGCCGTCGGGTCGCAGAAAAGCCAAGGCCTTTAACTGACAGCTGTCAAACAAGCAGGGGGAGGTCAAAGCAACGCGAACGGATCCTTCGGGGATGAATTTGCTGAAGAGAGAAGAAAGAGAAGAAAGGGGGAAGGAAGGAGGGAAGGAAGGAGGGAAGGAAGGAGGGAAGGAAGGAGAGAAGGAGAGAAGAAAGGAGGGAAGGAAGGAGGGAAGGAAGGAGAAAAGGAGAGAAGAAAGGAGGGAAGGAAGGAGGGAAGGAAGGAGAGAAGGAAGGGGGAAGGAAGGAGGAAAGGAAGGGGGAAAGGAAGGAGAGAAGGAGAGAAGAAAGGAGGGAAGGAAGGAAGGAAGGAGGGAAGGAAGGAGGGAAGGAGAGAAGGAGAGAAGAAAGGAGGGAGGGAAGGGGGAAGGAGGGAGGGAAGGAAGGAGGGAAGGAAGGAGAGTAGGAGAGAAGAAACGAGGGAAGGAAAGAGGGAGGGAGGGAAGAAGAAGTAGGACCGTTGTAAGATAAGATGGATTTATGGGATGGTAAGAAAGCAATTTCAAGTATATTGTCAACTGCAGGGAAAAAATTGTTATAAATACATATTATTAATAACAGTTATGAGATCATATAATTGTGAACGTATATAGGAAATTGATAAATAAAATTTAAAAAAAAAGAATTTGCTGAAGAGAGAAGAGAGTTGTTAGCTGAAGTCACCACAGAGAGATCAGTTCAGCTAGTCCTCCACTTACAAACGACTCATTCAGTGACCAGAGTTACATCGGCACAGAGAAAAGTGGCTTATGACTGGTCCGCACAAAACCGTCAAATGATCAGAATTTGGGTACTTGAAAAGCGCTGCTTAATCTACTAAGAGCCATCGGTTATAAAACTGACCCCCCCCTTTCCCTCCAATCGCTTCCTCGGCAGCCTGCGGAACTCCCTGTCACTGGGCGAGACCACGTTATAGCATCTGAATTATTCTTTTTCTCATCCCACCGCTTCCTCCGCGCCGTGCAAAAACCGTCTCGGCTGCGTTTACCTGAAATGCCCCAGGTGGTAGAACATGGGCTGCTTGTAGAACTCATCCTTGAGGGGGTTGACAATGATGGGGCTATCGACAAAGTTGTCTATCCAACAGGGGCCCCCTTCCATGTCGAGGGCCAAGTTCCAGTCGATCCACCCGGTGACGAAGTGGTTGAGATTCTGCAGAGGCCAAAAGCATCAGGAGGTTTTATCGGTTCCCTTTGCATTCCGGGGGTGGGGGTGGGGGTGGGGGGGAGAGCGACATTTCTGGGTGGAGCGAAACCCGAAAGAATCGAGCTTCAGACCCCTGTCTTTCTTGGACTCCCGGAGAACTAGAGAGGGAAGGTTCTCTGAAGATCCAAACCTGCCTCCAGAAGTTACGGGTGAAGAAGAGATTGGATGTCCATTTGTCTGAAATGGGATAGGACTTCCTGCTTGAGCAGGGGGTTGGACTAGAAGACCTCTGAGGTCCCTTCCAACTCTGTTATTCTGTTATCCTTCCTCCCTTTGCTTCCTTCTTTTGCTTCCTTCTTTTGCTTCCTTCTTTTGCTTCCTTCTTTCCTCCCTCCCTCCCTTCCTGAGTAGGGGTTGGACTAGAAGACCTCCAAGATCCCTTCCAACACTGTTATTCTTCCTTCCTTCCTTCCGTCCGTCCATCCTCCCATCCTTTCATCCTTTCTCCCTCCTTCTCTCCCTTTCTCCCTCTCTCCCTCCCCTCCTCCCTTCCCTTCCTTCCTGAACACGGGGCTGGACTAGAAGATCTCCACGGTCCCTTCCAACACTGTTACTCTTCCTTCCTTCCTTCAGTCCATCTTTCCATCCTTTCATCCTTTCTCCCTCCCTCTCGCCCTTTCTTCCTCCCTCCCTCCCTCCCTCCCCTCCTTCCTTCCCTTCCTTCTTGAACACGGGGCTGGACTAGAAGACCTCCACGGTCCCTTCCAACACTGTTATTCCTCCTTCCTTCTGTCCATCCTTTCATCCTTTCTCCCTCCCTCTCTCCCTTTCTTCCTCCCTCCCTCCCCTCCTCCCTTCCCTTCCTTCCTGAACACGGGGCTGGGCTAGAAGACCTCCACGGTCCCTTCCAGCTCTGTTATTCTGCTATCCTCAAGCCCACCCCTCTTTAAGGCAGAGTTTTGGGCTACTGGCTCAGCTTCTTCCAAAGATGCTCCGGCGTCCTTTGAAGTCCACGAAACTGCGCAGACTTTTCAATCCCTCGTCCATTCCAGCCACTCTTATCTTACCGTTGAAGAAATCAATGTTTAGGTCATAGCAAGGGTTGCCCTTACCGACAGGATATTTCTGCTGTAATAGGTGCCTCTCTCCCAGCTTCCCAGGGCGACCTTCACATCCCAGTACAAAAAACCATTGCAAGCTTCTGTGTAGAGCAGAAAGAAATTGGGATACAGGCGATGCGTAACGTCCAGAGTAGGTCCAGCTGGGACGAGGAAGTCAACGTACCAATGGACGCCAATGCCGGATACGAAGGTCGCTGCGCTACTATTGCCAATCACCTGTCAGGGGACGGAGGGAAAGAAGAGGAACCTCAATACACCCAGCCTTTCACTTACGACAGCCCGTTTAGTGACCAAAGTTACAATGGCATTGAGAAAAGGGATTTACGACGGCCCCTTTCGCGACCTTCCCAACAAACCAAAGTCAAAGGGGCAAGGCTGATTCACTTAATGACCATCCGACTGACTTCACCCCGGCAACGATTCGCTTAACGACTGGGGCAAGAAAAGTCGTCAAACGAGGCAAAATGAGGGGAACCAGTCTCAAGGACTTTCGGCTCGATTGTGATCATAAGCCGAGGTCTACTGTTGTGGGCCGCCAGCAGCTAGCAGAGCTGGCAGTAGAATCGGGCAGCGCGGAGGTTGGGGAGGAACATGGGGGCTGAGGAAGACTCAGACGAGGGCTTTGCGTCGGAGACAGAGAGGGAGCTGGACAGCAGCGAGGCAGAAGAACAGCTGGAGCCTGTTCCCAGCGTGCGCCTGCGCAGAGCTGTCGGAAGACGAGAACAGCTAAGAAATCAGGGTCGACTTGTGAGTAAAGCCACCCCTTGGAGGTGATTGGCCCCTCCCAGGGGAAGCAAAAGAGGAGCGAATGGGGAGGGGTCCTTTTGCAGGAAACAATTCGCCCCTTCCGTCGTGTCAAGAGTGGAAAGTTGTGTTTGGGATTATAAGAGACTCTTTGCCAAGTTTTCCCTTGTCCTGTGTTCTGAAACTAGTTATCTGGCAGCTTGCCATGTGAGATAAGGTGCGTGTGGATAAATATTCCTCTGCTAAGCCTTGCAGACTGTGAATGAAAGGACTTTCACCCCTGGGGGGTGGTAGTGGTCAGGTGATTGTCGCCATTTTATGACAAGCAAAATCAATGGGGGAGGAGAGAGTTGGACTTGCTTAACGGCTGCAGGTTTCGCTTAACGACAATTGCTGTGACGATTCACTTAACTCCCAAGGATGAATTACACATTTGTAAAACGGGGGTGCGGCTCACTCAATCGTAGCTTTGCTCGGCAGTGGAAAATCTGGTCGTAAATCCAGGACCGCCCGTCGTCGGGTAGATACGCCCTATGGGTCAAAGGCCTACCTGGTTGGCCCAGTTTGGCAAATGCGACCTCTGGTCGTCCAGGATGATGAGGTGAACATCTGGGTGGCAGCTGGCGGCGAGGGCAGGCCCCAAGTCCTTAATGATAAAGTCGCGTTGATGTTGCGGTGAGAAAATATTAACCGGAAAGTCTTTATAAAATAGCCAAAGCAAAGTGCGTGGTTCATTCTGAGCGCTTACTGCCCAGAACGTTATGTTGTTTTTAGCGTACTCATCTAGGAACCTAGATTCAAACAGAGAAGGTTGCAATCGTGTTAATTCAGCCGGCGGCATCTCTGCCCTCAAAACAAAACAGAAAAAAATTTCAAAACCCCTTGTATTTATGAAAACCTCTGTTTCCCAGCCCTCTGGCTGACCGAAAGGGGTAATATATCCCATCGGAATTGGCAAAGGGATCAAAATAAATCCACAGGTTTGAGTTAAATCTCCCAGAGATTTACACTTCAGTTTGGCTTAGACGAACTGATGGGCAAGGATGGGAGAAATGGGTGGGCTTCGGCTCCCACAATTCTCCAGCCAAGTTCTCTTGTTTTTTGGCTGATTCTTTTGGCTGTTTTCAGGCTGTTTTTTCGAGAGAAAAATGGGCTGAAAAACGACCTGAAAAAATGGCTTGAAAACAGCTTGAAAAACAGCCTGAAAATAGCCCCCCAAATGGGCCAAAAACAGCCTGTGTTTTTTACTTTTTTCAGGCCATTTTTCCAGCCATTTTTTAGGCCAAAATCAACCCCAAAACCAGCCTGAAAATGGCCCAGAAGGTGGCCAGAAAACAGCTGGTTTTCATACTGGTTTTTTGGCATTTTAAGGCTGATTTTTGGGCAATTTTTTTCAGGCCAAAACCAGGTCGAAAACCAGCCAGAAAATGGCCAGAAATCGGCCCAGAAACAGCCAAAAAAACAGGTAGTTTTTCTGATTGTTTTCAGACTCTTTTTTGGCCAAAAGTGGGCCAAAAACCAGCCTGAAAATGGTCCAAAAACCCGGCCTGAAAACAGTCAGAAAAATAACTTGAGAACAGTTAAAAAACAGGCCATTTTCCCAGCCAAAATTCTCCCCAAAACTGGCTTGAAAATGGCCCAGAAACTGAGCAGAAACTAGCCCAGAAAATGGCCCCCAAACCATCTTGAAAGTGGCCTGAAAAAATGCCCCCATTTTCTTGGCCATTTTCAGGCCAGTTTTTACTCAAAAAAACAGCGAATAACAGCTTGAAAAATGGGCAGGGGCGCGGCCAGCCAGTGGTCTGATTTGCTGGTTCTCCGAACCGCACAGAATTGAAACAACCGATTGAGGCGAACCGGTGCGAATGGCAGCAACTCATCTCTGCTTATTACCTGATAAAATAGCGGGCCCAGGTCTTGTGGTAACGGTCGCCTGGTTTTCCCTTTATCCTGGATTTCCCTTCAAGCTTGTTGTTTACCCTAAGCCAGCCAGGACTGGTCCAAGGGCTGCCGACCAGGGAGAGGGGCCTCTCTGCATGGGCCATGATACGATGGAGCAGGGGGATCTGCAGAGAGAAACGACATCGGTCTCCGGGGATCGCCTGATCAACCCCTGACCTTTTACACAACCTCCTTGCGGGTTTATGGACTTTGACCGTGTTAATCTTGGCACTCTGCAGGTAGTTCTTGAGTTATGACAGCCCTGGAGCTTGCCCATTGCAGTCGTTAAGTTGTAGCAGTCATAAAACGGGTTACCGACCCGCCGGATCGACATTTTTCATGGCGGCTGTTAGGCAAATGACTGTAAAGGAGAAGTTGAAACTGGGATGGAATGCGGGATTTTCACCGTGTCTTGTGACCGACCGCCTGTTGCCGTTTATGGGTGTTTTGTGCTGGTTTTCTGCCCGTCTGATTCAAGCCTCGACCAATCAGGGAAGGCACACCAACCTCCCTCCCTTCTTAAGACTGATGATGTTCCCTAGTTGGGTAATGAAACGTCTGCAAGGAAACCACCAAGCTCAGAGAGCACAAAGGACCCAACACTCCTCCCTCCCTTCTCAGTTACTCCCTGAACCCCTCTCCCTTCTAACACTGATGATATTATCTAGTTGGGTAATGAAACGTCTGCAAGGAAATAACCAAGCTCAGCAATCACTGGGATTCCACAGTCCTCCTCCTCCTCCCCTCTTCCCCCCTCCTTTCTTCCTTCTCCTTCTCCTCCCCCTCTTCCTCCTCCCCTTTCCTCTCTTCTTTTCTTCCTCATCTTCTTCCTTCTTCTTCTCCACCCCCTCTTCCTCATCTTCTTCCTTCTTCTCCTTCTCCTCCTCCTCTTCCTCCTCCTCTTCTTCTCCTCCCCTCTCCCCTGCATCAAGGACACCACAGCTCATATTGGTAGCAGGAACGAGGCTGCAACTCAATCTGGAAGCCCCTCAGTGTGTTTGTGTGTGTGGGGGGGTGTTAAGTCTAGCCTAACTCACCCTAAGCTTGGTGTCTTCGGGGGCCAGCTCAAAACACTTCAGTTCGAAGTCATCCACGCATCGGTCACCGTAACTGTAGGGCCGCGTGGAAAAGTCGGAGCAGCCAATGGGCCAGCGCAGCAAATTGTACTCAATTCCTGCAGAAGTGGAGAGAGAGAAAGAGAGAGAGAGAGAGAGAGAAAGAGAGAGAGGGAGAGAGAGAGAGGGAGAGAGAGAAATATTCTGGTCGCCTAATTTTTACAGTCAGAAAAAGAAGAGAAAAAATACAAAACTTAAAAGGAAAAGGTTCCCCTCGCATAGATGTGCTACTCGTTCCCGACTCTAGGGGGCGCTGCTCATCTCCGTTTCAAAGCTGAAGAGCCAGCGCTTTCTGAAGACGTCTCCGGGGTCATGTGGCCGGCATAACTCAACTCCCGAAGCCGCACGGAACGCTGTTCCCTTCCCACCAAAGGTGGTTCCTATTTTTCTACTTGCATTTTCTTACATGCTTTCGAACTGTTAGGTTGGCAGAAGCTGGGACAAGTCACGGGAGCTCCCTCCGTTAACGCGGCGCTAGGGATTCGATTTTTTTTTTAAAAAAAAAAACAGCCTGAAAAAAGCCTTAAAAATGGGCTGAAAAAAGCTTTAAAAATTGGCCAAAAAAGTCTCAAAAATGGGCTGAAAAAAGCCTCAAAAATGGGCTGAAAAAAGCCTCAAAAACGGGCTGAAAAAAGCTTTAAAAATTGCCCAAAAAGCCTCAAAAATGGGCTGAAAAACATTTTACATGCTTTCAGACTGCAAGATGGGCAGAAGCTGGGAAAGGAACGGGAGCTCACTCTGTTACGTGGCGCTGGGGATTTGAACCGCCAAACTGCCGACCTTTCTGATCGACAAGCAGTGTCACTGAGCCACTGCATCACAATACAAAACTTAAGTCCACCAATAATAATAATAATAATAATAATAATAATAATTATTATTATTATTATTATTATTATTATTATTATTATTATTTGGATGGATGGGTGGAGCCCGACTAGTAACCAATGCCAAATCCGGCGAAACAACTGGCCGCTGTGATACAATTGTACAATAACAACAACAACAATAATAATAATAATAATAATAATAATAATAATAATAATGCCATCGGTTGGTTCAAGAGTGGAAAGTTCTGTTTGTGACTATAAGAGACAATTTTTTGCCTTGCCCTGCGTTTGGAAACTAGTTATCTGGCAGCTCTCCAAGCGAGATAAGGTTCATGTGGATAAAGATTCCTCGGAAAGACTGTTTGCTAAAGACTTGCGGACTGCGAATGAAAGGAATTCACAGGCGTGTAAATAAAAGAGGTTTTGCAGAGAGCAAGACTCTGCTTCTTGCTTTCTAAGGAAGGTTTTGGGTCAGAACACAGCTGTCCCTAGCTTGATTTCATCAGGCGGTCGTTCCCAATTTTCTCACCTTCGTCCGAGAAATAAGAGCGGAGAAGGTGGTTTTGGGCTCCGTAAGACAAACGCAGGACGTTGATAGCCGCAGAGTCGGTGAGCGACCCGCCGAAGCCTTTGACGTATTGGTGCTGAACGGAGGGGTCGTAGGTGTAGAATATCCCACCTGAGAGACAAGAATGAACACAAGGAACAACATGACTGAGTTGGAAAGGGACCCTTGGAGGTCATCTAGTCCAACCCCCCCACCTTTCCCCCAGGTTTACCTGAAGTTCCTGAGCTGGCATTTCCTATTTGCCCTTCGCTCCGCTCCAAGCGTTGGCCCTCCTTGCTGGTTGTGTACTTGACAAAGTTGCCGACCTCCGGGAGGGAGAGAGGTTCCACCGTGTCGCAGTACGTTGCGTTGCAAACGCACACCATGGCATTTTGGCCAAGGAATTTAGGACTGCAGGGCTGGCGTGCTAGAGAGCGGGCAAAAATGGGCAGGAGATGGAGAAAAGGGGGTGAATTTAGACCCCTACCCACCCACCAGGACAATGGAGCCCTGCCCACTTTTCCTTCCGGCTCCATCCACAGGAGACTTCCCAAAGGCTTCCCCACTGACCTCCGGCCTCGACCATCCCTAGGGGGACGAGGAACAGCACAGCCAAAACATCCAGTTTCTGCATAGCACCCTTGACACATCAGCCTGCAAAATTTAGAGAAGGGAGTGGGCATCATTGGCAAAGCTCTTAAGTTATTCATGTAGGAAGGACTCTTGCAGCCCAAATCCTAAATCTCCCCCCCCCCACGCTCCAATATATATCTTGCAAAACGTAGCCCCCCCCCCAACATCCAGCCAGCAAACACTCAGTTTCATTCAGTTGCCCAGACTTATGGGTTATTATTATGGGTTATTAAAAGAAGATGATTTAGTGACCCTTCAAAGTTACAACCACACTTTGAAAAAAGCTGCTGTATTTTTCGGATTATAAGACATGCCTGACTATAAGATGCACTTAAATTTAGAAGAGGGGAAAAACAACAAAAATGACTTTGGCCTCTGCGTGCCTCATTTTCAGCCATTTTGGGGGGATTTTTTCAGTCTGTTTTTGAGGCTTTTTCAGCCCGTTTTTAGGCTTTTTTTTCACCCATTTTTGAGGCCTTTTTCCACTCATTTCGAGACTTTTTTCAGCCCATTTTCGAGACTTTTTACAGCCCATTTTTGAGGCTTTTTACAGCGCATTTTTGAGGCTTTTTCAGCCCATTTTCGAGGCTTTTTTCAGCCCATTTTTTGAGGCTTTTTTGGCCAATTTTTAAATCTTTTTTTCATCCCATTTTGAGGCTTTTTTCAGCCCATTTTCAAAGCTTTTTTCATCCCATTTTGAGGCTTTTTCCAGCCCATTTTCAAAGCTTTTTTCCAGCCCATTTTTCAGGCTTTTTTCATCCCATTTTTGAGGCTTTTTCCAGCCCATTTTCAAAGCTTTTTTCAGCCCATTGTTGAGGATTTTTTGGCCAATTTTAAAAGCTTTTTTCAGCCCCTTTTTGAGGCTTTTTTCAGCCCATTTTCAAAGCTTTTTTCAGCCCATTTTTGAGTTTTTTTCAGCCCATTTTTGAGGCTTTTTGGGCAATTTTTAAAGCTTTTTTCAGCCCATTTTCGAGGCTTTTTTCAGGCTGTTTTTTTTTAAAATCAAATCCCCAGCACCACATAATGGAGGGAGCTCCCGCGACTCGTCCCAGCTTCTGCCAACCTAGCAGTTCGAAAGCAGGTTAAAAATGCGAGTAGAAAAATAGGAACCACCTTTGGTGGGAAGGGAACAGCGTTTCGTGCGCCTTCGACGTTGAGTCATGCCGGCCACATGACCACAGAGACGTCTTCGGACAGCGCTGGCTCTTCGGCTTTGAAACCAAGATGAGCACCTCCCCCTAGAGTCGGGAACGACTAGCACATATTATGTGCGAGGGGAACTTTTTCCTTTCTCTTTAAAATCACTATCCCGCATTCCCGAAATACTTTCCCCCCAATTGGTAATCCTGGCCACACTTCTTTTTACCCTCTCGGTGATCCTGTTTCCCCCCTCCCATTCCACAATCCTGAAATACATTTCCCCTAATTTGCAACCTTCTGAAATTTTTCCCATTCTGAAATCCCTTTCCCCCCACCCCATTCCGCGATCTTGAAATCATTTTTTCCTCTCCATTCTCCCATCCTGCAACGCCCCCCCCCCCCAACTCCTTCCCTGGCACTGTAACAAACACGGGTTCGTACGTTGTATTCCTACCTTATCAAATGCCTTATTTTTTTTTCCAGAGCTTGGAAAGGTGATGCTGTTTTCCAGGGAGAACCGAAGAAGAATCAGGATATCTCAGCTACTGGCTCAAATCCTCTGTGCTGGGAAGGAAGTTTGGCAGCTCTGGGACAAAAAAAATAAATGTATGGCACTCATCCAATATGAGAGCTGGCTTGGCTAGAACATTAGCAATTAAGAAACTTCCTTCAAATGTCAATTATTATTATTATTAAAAAATTGAGCGAAGTCAGACCTCCAGGAAAGAAATGTTAAAGCAACCACAATGGAATGAAGAACCAGAAAAGGAAATGACTTGAGATTGCCCAAAAGCACTCCAGGCAGCTGCTCCTCACAAGGGACTATAAATCTCCCGCACGTTTAATGGTACGGGAACACTGGGAAGAAATACGCCTCGTCCAGGGGTGAGTTTCTCGCCCCGTTCCAACCGGTTCGGTTGGAACGGGGCTGGTGGCGTCCTCGTGCACGTGTGCAGTGCAAGCATGCGTACTAGCACCTGTGCGATGCTCCAGCTGCTCCTGGAGGATCGCGCAGGCGCTGTATGCGTTCTGCGCATGCGTGGAAGCGCAGAACTCGTCAAAACCGGGTAAGAAACGCGGGCGGGCGGGTGGATCCTTCGGCATTCCCGGAAGGTTACTTACTTCCGGGTTCACCGACCAACCGGTTCGCGAGGACCGCCGCGAACCGCCTGAAACCCACCCCTGGCCTCGTCCTTAAAATGGAGTTGAACACCTTCAAAAGGACTCTGGGACTTTTATATTTCCTTTGCTAATCACGTTTGAAAATTGCTCGTTAAGTGTCCGCAGAATTCCCTAACCAACATCCTGTTAGATAGATAGATAGATAGATAGATAGATAGATAGATAGATAGATAGATAGATGATAGATCGATGATAGATAGATAGATAGATGATAGATAGATAGATAGATAGATGATAGATAGATAGATAGATAGATAGATAGATAGATAGATAGATAGATAGATAGATAGATAGATACATGGATGGATGGATGGATGGATGGATGGATGGATGGATGGATGATGGATAGATAGATAGACAGACAGACAGACAGACCCCAGACAGCTATTCTTATATATATAATGTATATCAAATTTATTGGCCGCCATCTTAGTTTTCAAGTTTCCATTACAATATCCTAAACCAGTGTTTTTCAAACTTGGCAACTTTAAGATGGGTGGACTTCAATGCCCAGAATTCCCCATGCTGGGCTGGGGAATTGTGGAACTTGAAGTCCAGCCAACTTGAAAATGTCTCCAAACTTGAAAAACACCAGAGATCCTCTTCTCTTTTTTTTTTTCATTTTTTAAATTATTTTTGAACAAACAAACATAAACAGACATAAACATTAAAAAAAACATCCTCCAATTACATACAGCATGTCGTTTGGTTGCTCCCTCACCAGAGTCTTCACTTACAATTTATATAGAATCTCATATTATTCATCTAATATATGCATACAATTATTATCATTATTAAACATTTATTAGACTACCACCATTGTTACTTCCTTTTCTGTGAGATATTCTAAGTTTAAAATAAATTTACATTATGGCATTTCATCACATCATCCCAAAACCATCCAGTAATATTACAGCTTTATATTTTATTCTGTATAAAATTGTTTTATCTTTGGTTACAGAATTTTTATGTATCCTCTCCATAGTCCTCACTTACAATTTATATAAAATTTCATATTATCAATCGTGTGTGTGTGTGTGTGTGTGTGTGTGTTGCATTTGTGCTGATAAATAAATAAGGGAGACTAGTATAGATCTATTTTAAGCTATTTAGCTCTCATCAGCTAGCCATACCCTTACTGGGATTCAAACCTGGGTTTATTTATTTATTTATCAGCACAAATGCAACGCAAAGGCAACATTTTAAAAAATGGCTTTCTACCTGGATGGCTCCTAGGGTGAGACGAAAGCCAGAAAAGGGAAGCAGTATGCTTCCTCCCATATTTGGGCATACCACGGGTTGTGGCACAATACTCACCTATTTCCCTGGCTTAGCTGATAAGGGAGGAGAGCCTGTGGCTTAGTGGCTAATACAACTGCCTGATATGTAATACAGCCCAGGTTCGATTCCCAGTAAGGGTATGGCTAGCTGATGAGAGCTAAATAGCTTGATATGGATCTATACTAGTCTCCCTTTATTTATTTATCAACACAAATGTAACAAAGGTAACATGAAAAATATGGCTTTCTGCCTGGATGGCTCCTAGGGTGAACTGAAGACAGAAAAGGGAAGCAGTATGCTCCCTCCCATATTTGGGCATACCAGGGGGTTGTGACACAATACATACATACATAAATACACACACACACAAATCATTGTTAATTATTTACATGACTGTAACTATTATTACTTCATTTTATGTGTAATATTCTAAGTTTAACTAAATTTAAATGAATTTTTTAAATGACTCAGAAATTTATAGCTGAGATTTTTTTGTTAAACGCACAGCAATTTGCGATTGACGCCAATAAAAAACGCTCATCTCTTCTGAAGTGACCTCAACATCCGGCGATTCCATACAAATTTATCTCCCCCTCCCCCCCATTTTTTTAAAAACCGCGTTTTGCAAACTGGGCAAGGTGGTGTTTCTCTCCACCTCGAGAGGCGTCGGATGAAAAAGTTGAGTTCTCTTCTCCAAATTCAGCGAGGGAAAATGGCAAAGGAGGAGAAAAGACGACCTGCGGGGGCATCGCAAGGCCCAGTGGTGGGTTTCAAAAAAAATTTCGAACCTACTCTGTGGTGTGGCCTCCTTTGTGGGAGTGGCTTGCCGGCCATGTGACCTGGTGGGAGTGGCTTGCCGGCCATGTGTTTTCTTTCTTTCTCTCCCTCTCTCTTCTCTCCCTCTCTCCTTCCTTTTGTCTCCCTATCCCTTTTTCCTTTTCCCTTTCATCTCTCTCACTTTTTCTTTATTTCTTTCTTCCTTTCTTTCTCTTTCTCTGTGTGAGTCTGTCTGTGTGTGTCAGTGGTGAATTTCAAAAATTTTTGGAACCTCTTCTGTAGGTGTGGCCTGCTTTCCGGGTCCACTGGTGGAACCTCCTCTAACTGGTTCGGTAGATTTGACGAACCGGTTCTACCGAACTGGTGCGAACCGGTAGGAACCCACTGGAGTCCCACTGGAACGAGGCCCTCCAGCTCTTCGCCACCAGGGCTCTTCCCTCCAGCCTTCGCCCAAAGCCCCCCCACCAGGAGGCCAAAGCAGACCCCAAGTGGGAATTTTCTGCCCCCCCCTCCGACACCCCCTAAAAGACCCCAAAGGGGGAGACTTTCTGCAGCAACACAAGCGTTCATTGCACACATCCATCCCAGGGGCCGTAGTTTGAGGACCCCTGATTGAGTGCAATATAAAAAATGCAAGTAATTTTTCTGCGGAGCACCAACATTTTCTCGTGGATCACCAGTGGTCCACGGACGACCTGGTCTAGAGGAAGGCAACAATGTAAACACATACACCTCGCCCTAACAATAAACATGCAATTGTAGCCACGTTAAGAAGTTAGGATGCTTCTACAGATGGCATTTAGATCCTAAAAAGCTGGCTTGTATGTATCCGAATGTACAGCCTAAATGTTGGAGGTGTGGTTCTCTCGATGCTACATATTTTCATATATGGTGGACCTGCCAAAAGGTTAAGGCATTCTGGATAAAAATATGGTGGATTATGCAAAATATCTTTAAAAGAAGGATAAAGTTTACTCCTCAGTTATTTTTACTAGGTATAAGTACTGACTTTACAGTGGTAGAGACTAACTTGATTCTGCACCTAATAACGGCAGCAAGACTGTTGGTGGCGCAATACTGGAAGGAGGAAGACTTGCCTACAACTCAAGAATGGACATTGAAAGTCACAAACTTAGCCGAGATGGCTAAAATATCGGCATATCTTAAAGATCACTCAAATGAGAGATATAAACGAGACTGGAAAAAATGGATTGACTATATACAAAATAAATAGGGGACCAAGAAATTCCAGTTAGCCTATGCTTAAGATCAGAAATGATTTAAATTGTTTAAAGCTAGCTCAGTAAGAAGAAGCTAAGATCAATGTAGAGATGTCGTTAATTTCTTTATTTCTTTTTTCTCAATAGATTTTAGACTGTGTTTGTTAAAATCCATACCGTGTACGGGTTCTGGGAAGTCGGGGGGGGGGAAGGAGGAGGGGGGTTGGGGGGAGGGTGGAGGGAGGGAGGGGTATACATTAGGCTAGACAAGAAAATATACATTATGGAAGAAGTTAGGATGCTTTTGAAAAGAGGCTTGGGAAAATTATCCATTCCACTTATTGGACCTGGGTACTTGAGAGACCGCCTGCTGCCAATCACCTCCACTAGACCGATTAGATCCCACAGATTAGGCCTCCTCCGAATTCTATCTGCCGGCCAGTGTCGACTGGCGACTACCCGGAGGAGAGCCTTCTATGTGGCTGCTCCGACCCTCTGGAACGAACTCCCCGTGGAGATTCGAACCCTCACCACCCTCCAGGCCTTCCGCAAAGCCCTTAAAACCTGGCTGTTCCGACAGGCCTGGGCTAAAGAGCTGTTGCCCCCGTCTCGAATGGTATGACTGTTGTGTGTTTTTAAATTATGCATTATTATGTTTTATTTTTTGTCTGTACCCTCTTCCCTGATTTGAATTGTGAGCCCTGAGTCCCCTTCGGGGGGAAAAGGGCGGCATACAAATATAATCAATCAATCAATCAATCAATCACCTTGAGCTGCTTGTGCTACAAGATAAAATAAGGCAGAACAAAAGGAGGATGTTAAATCAATTTATTTTTATTGTTGTTTTGCCCCGAAGAGGTATTAGTTCTAAATCACGACGCGTCACGGATCCGATGCGATCTGCGCGACTCCCAAGTCGTCCCATCTTCAGACGGGTTCGAAAGCTACGTGCCGGGAAGAAAGTTGTGAATGTTGGCTCCAGAGAGGAAAACAGACGTTGGTTTGATTCCAGGCAGCTAAGCGTAGAAGGCGGACGGAAGGGACTCAGTGTGCAAACGATGAACAGTAATAAAAGGAAACTCGTTGCGAGAGAGAGAGAGAGGCAGCTCTGGAGCGTCACTTGAATGCCGTCGGCATTGACGAAATCGACCCCATCAGTCAATTGCAAACTGGAAGCTTGGCTTGGAACTGATCCCACCCTGTAAAATGATCTGTAATGTTATTAAACATCTGCCTATCCTTGGGAAGAGCTCAGTAAAAGGCCAAATCGGGGCTAAACTGGCCTGGCTGACCGTATGATGAACTAATTATAATTGAACCCCGGGGGCATTGACAAAATCCCCGCCCATCAGTCAATTGCGAAAGGCCGCTTGGCTCGGAAGAGCTGACATCTTGCATCTCTCTTCGATAGGATTCCATAAAAAACATCTGCCTATCCAGTGGTGGGTTTCAAAAAAAATTCGAACCTACTCTGTGGGTGTGGCCTCCTTTGTGGGAGTGGCTTGCCAGCCATGTGACCTGGTGGGAGTGGCTTGCCGGCCATGTGTTCTCTCTCTCTCTCTCTCTCTCTCTTTCCTTCCCGTCTCTCTGTCCCTTTTTCCTTTCTTCTCTCTCTCACTTTTTCTTTCTTCTTTTCTTTGTTTCTTTCTTTCTCTTTCTCTTTCTCTTTCTGTGTGTGTGTGTGTGTGTGCGTGTCAGTGGTGGGTTTCAAAAAATGTTGGAAACTCTTCTGTAGACGTGGCCTGCTTTCCGGGTCCACTGGTGGAACCTCTTCTAACCAGTTCGGTAGATTTGACGAACCGGTTCTACCGAACTGGTGGGAACTAGTAGGAACCCACCTCTGTGCCTATCCCAGATGCTTGGGAAGGACTGGCTAGGGGGACACGAATGCCCACTCCAGTCTAAACATCTGCGCAATGAACTATAATAACAATTGAACATCGCCGGCATTGACAAAATCCCCCCCCCCCCATCTGTCAATTGCGAAAGGCTGCTTGGCTCATCCTGTGGGGGGAGTCGTAACACCTTCAGAACACCTTCACATCTGGCTGTCCAAGGTCCTTGGAAAGGACTCGAGGGGGGGGGCATAAAAATGCCAAATCCAGTTTGAACATCTGGCTGAGTGCAGAACGAAGCAATATTATTAATTAATAATAATTAATTCTCCCTTGGGCAGGGCAAGTAATCTGAAACTAGAACAAAGGCAGGTTTTAATAAATATAATCAGCTAAACATCAGCGTCACGCTGTCCGTTAATTGAAGACGGGAGAATGAAAAACAAAACAGATAAACTATTATCCCAGCTGCTTAATTTGAAATGCTAACCACGAATGAGCTACGAATCTGGAACGAGATGGGACTCAGCTGATCTCATTCAGGTTCAAGGTGAAAAGTCGTAATTGTGGCTTGGTTGTGGGGAAAACAAGCTCCTGTGGCCTGTAAGCCAGGATTCGTGGCTTAATGAAGTGCACTTCCAAAGGATTGGGCAAACACACGGTGCGGAAGCCAACTGTCTTGGCCAAGGAATTCCCAGCCAGATCAATTGGAAGGAACACCTTGATTTCGGTTAATTTGAACCATCTATTGATAGACACTTCAAGAATCATGGTTTGTTCATCCCAGCAAGCATCAAAATCTCTTGCTTCTTCAATCATTGTCAAGGTTTCTGTCCTAGAAGGACCTAATCCACTGGGCTGAACCACCATCTGGCTCCCAAGAAGGTTAGTAAACTATTCCCCCAGTGGCTCAGCTATTTTACTTCTGACTGGTACCCAGTACGATACTCCCTTCTTCACTGACGCCGCCAGAGATACGTCTGGATGGAGTTGGCAGGGATTTGGGCTGAAATAACACCAACCGAATCGTAAATTCCGAAGGTGAGGTTGAACGAAGACCTGTGTCGAGAAAGAGACGGAAAAAGAAGGGAAGGAGAGAGATGGAAAAGGAGAGGAGGAGGAAAGAAGGGAGGAATAAGAAGGGGAGAAGCAGAAACACAATCACAAAACGGTGCACACCATAGTAACTTATTTTCTTTTAAGGTAAAGGTAAAGGCTCCCCTCGCGCATAGGTGCTAGTCGTTCCCGACTCTAAGGGGCGCTGCTCATCTCCGTTTCAAAGCCGAAGAGCCAGCGCTGTCCGAAGACGTCTCGGGGGACACGTGGCCGGCATGACTCAACTCCCGAAGCTGCACGGAACGCTGTTCCCTTCCCACCAAAGGTGGTTCCTATTTTTCTACTCGCATTTTTTTAACGTGCTTTCGAATGGCAGCTGAGACAAGTCACGGGAGCTCACTCCGTTACGCGGCGCTGGGGATTCGAACCGCCGAACTGCTGATCTTTACGATCAACAAGCTCAGCGTCTTAGCCCCTGAGCCACCGCTTCCCTCATTTTCTTTTACTCCAACATATTTATCAAAAATTATCATTTTTGTTGTTGCTAACTCCTGCAAAGTTTATAAAGAAGAATTTCTCACCCGAATGTCCGGGTGGCTAGAGACTTTTGACACCCGGTTCAGTGTGAAAGACTAAAAATTCAGACAAAACGAATTGGGGGCTCTATAAAACTGCCTTTATTACATTTATATGCCCCCCTCCCCGATAAAGAGCCTCATTTTGAGTCCGGAGGTCAACACACTCAAATCGGAAAAATGGGACACATTTTTGTTCACGCCATATGCTAACTTAGTGATGTGAACCTTGGAGGTGTTTGAAAAAGACAAAAAAAAGATGGCTTTATGAGAACTAGTAACTTGGCTCTTTGAAAGCACAGCCGTTTGGAATACTGGCACTTACCGATTAAGGACCACCACCACAGCCGATCCGTCGGGACGAAGCACCGCAACATGTTCCAGGTTGCAACGAAAGCCACGTTTAACCATCGTCAGCCCAATGCGCTGGGATCCTTCAACAATGAACTTGCTAAGTGGGGAGAAAAAAGGAAGGGATGAAGAGATCCCACCGGGGGTGGGGAGGAGATCCACCCTGATTTAGAAATCCTGAGTACAAAAATGGGAAAATGTGGTTCCTTGAAAAATTGTGCCTTAACACTCCCCTTCACTTTTCCCCCAAAATGACAATCCTATAGGATGGTTAGTTGGTTGAGCTTAAAGTTGGGCAGTTGAGTTTATGGTTACTCAATTGAGCTTGAGGTTGGCCAGTTGACCTTAAGGGCTAGTCAGTTGATCTTAAGGTTGGTCGGATGAGTTTAAGGTTAGTTAGTTGTGCTTAAGGTTAATCAATTGAGCTTGACCAGTTGACCTTATGGGTTAGTCAGTTGATCTTAAGGTTGGTTGGATTAGTTTAAGGTTAGTTAGTTGTCCTTAAGGTTACTCAATTGAGCTTGACCAGTTGACCTTAAGGGTTAGTCAGTTGATCTTAAGGTTGGTTGGAGAGTTTAAGGTTAGTTAGTTGTGCTTAAGGTTACTCAATTGAGCTTGACCAGTTGACCTTAAGTGTTAGTCAGTTGATCTTAAGGTTGGTTGGAGAGTTTAAGGTTAGTTAGTTGTGCTTAAGGTTAGTCAATTGAGCGTCAGACTAGTCAGTTGAGTTTCAGGTTGGCCGGTTGAACTTAAGATTGGCTTGTTGAGCTTAAGGTTGGCCAGTTCCGCCTAAGGTTAGTCAATTGAGCTCAAGGTTGGTCAGTTGAGTTTAAGGTTAATTGAGCTGAAGGTTAATCATTTGAACTTCAGATTAGTCAGTGAGTTTAAGATTAACTTGTTGAGTTTAAGGTTGGCCAATTGGTTAGTCAATTCAACTGAAGGTTGGCTCGTGGATTTTAAGACTAATTGGTTTGAGTTTAAGGTTAGTTGGCTGAGCTTAAGTTTGGCCAGTTGAACTTAAGATTGGCTTGTTGTCTTAAGATTGGCGAGTTGGGCATTAAGCCGATCTTAAGAACTGTTCTTAAGGTTGGCCAATTGAGTTTAGGGTTTAATGTTATGTTGGCTGGTTGGATTGGCTCATTGCGTTTAGTTAGTTGAGCTTAAGCTTAATCAGTTGAGCTTAAGTTAGTCAAGTTAAGTTAAGGTGGGCTGATTGACCCTTAAGATTGGTCCTAAGCTTAGGTAGTTGAGTTTAAGGTGAGATGGCTGAGTTCAGGATTCCCAGTTGAGCTTCAGGTTAATTGGTTGAGTTTAAGGTTAGCCAACTGACCTTACAATTCGGTTAAGAGTTTCTGTGATTGAGGGTTGACTTCAACCTAAAATATCCCCCAGAACCTACAAAGAGGGCCCTTTCTACCCCATCCTTCCATCCAAGTTGGATTTCACCAGATTTAGACTCAATTTTCATCAGGTAGAGATGGTTGATCCTTAGTTGCGTTCCTCCCACCCAGCTTCCCCTGGTGGTCTTCTACGGAACCAAGGAGGTCAAGAATCTCATCCAAAGTTTCGTCGCTACTCCTAACCTCCCCTTAAGGTCACACATTTGGGGTTCCACGGTCAGTAATCCCCACCCCGGCCCCGCCGGTTACACCTGAAGTGCCCCAGGTGATAAAACATGGGCTGCTTGTAGAAAATGTCGCTGCTCTGGTCCACAATGATCGGGCTGTCGACGTAGTTCTTCACCCAGTGGGGCCTCCTTGTAAATCCAGGGCCCAGGTTCCAGTCGATCCAACCGACGACGTGGTTATTCAGGTTCTAGAGAGAAGACGGGGAAGAATCAGGGTCTCTAACGAGGAAGGGGAAGGGCCTTCTAAGGTTTAACTTCACTCCCTTCCTCTTCTTCTCTTTTCTTCCTTCCTTCAATTGCCTAGCCTTCCTTCTTCTCTTTTCTTTCTCTCACTACCTGCTCTCCCTTCCTTCCTTTCCACCTCTCCTTTGTTCTTCTCTCTTCTTCTACAATTCCCCTTCCTTTCTTCCTCCCTTCCTTCCCTTCCATCCTCCCTCAATCCTTCAACTCATCATCCATCGTCCTTTTCTCTTTTCCTGCCTTCCTTCTTCCCTTCCATCCTCCCTCCTCCTTCACTCCCTCATCCTTCTTCCCTTTCCTTCCTGCCTTCCTTCTCTTCTACTCTCCCTCACTCTCCATCATCTATCCATTCAATCTTCTTCCCTTTTTTCCTTCCTTCACTCCCTCCATCCTTCTTCCCTTTCCCTTCCTTACCTTCTTTCTTCCCTTCTACTCTCCTTCACTTCCTCCATCCTATCCATCCATCCTTCTTCCCTTTCCCTTCCTTCCTTCCCTTCTACTCTCCTTCACTTCCTCCATCATCTATCCATCCATCCTTCGTCCCTTCCCTTTCTTCCTTCTTCCTTTCTACCCTCCCTAACTCCTTCACTCCCTCCATCATCCATCCTTCTTCGCTTCCCTTCCTTCCTTCCTATCTCTCCTTTCTTCCTCTTCCCCTACAATTCCTTCCATCCTTCCTTTCCCTCCTTCCCTCTGCTCTTCTTCCTTCTTCTCCCTTCCTGTTTTCCTTCTTGCATCTCTCCTTCCCTGCCTCTCTTTCCTTCCTCTACCATCCCCTCCTTCCTTCCTTCCTCTTCCCTTTTCCTTTTCTCTCTTTTCTCTCTTCCTTCCGTTCCTTTTGACCTTTCCTTTCTCTTCCTCCCCTTCCTCTCTTGTTTTTTCTCCTCCCTCCCTCCCCTCTTCCTTTCTTTTCCTTCCTTCCATTTCCTTGACCCTTCACTTCTCTTCTTCCCACTCTCTCGTTCTGTTTTCTCCTCCTCCTTCCCCTCTTCCTTTTCTCTCCTTTCTCTCTTCCTTCCTTCCATTGTCCTTCAGATTCTTCCCTTCCTCCCACTGCCTCTCTCGTTCTTTTTTCCCTCCTCCCCCTGCCTTTCTTCCCTCTCTCCCTTCCTCATTCCTTCTCTTTTTCCTCTTCTTTCTTCATCTATTTTTCTTCTCTTCCACCCACCCCATCCGATACCTCCAAGATGCTATGGCTGTAGTCCTCCCCTCGATCCCAGGATCCCAGGATCACATCCTGCTCCCAAAAGTAAGAACCAGCGCAGGCTTCCGTGGCAATCAGGAAATAGTCAGGAAGATACGCTGGGTGGCTTCCAACGTGCCCTTGACGGGGCTGATGAAATCCATATACCAGTGGAGGCGATGCCATGAATGTAGCGATAGGCTTGGCTCTCCCCGCTCAAAACCTTGACAAGGGGAGGGGGGGGAAGGATCAGAATCGGGAGGAAATGCAGAGGTCATCCAGCCCAACCCCTGCAGGAATCGCTACTTCTAACCCAGTTAGGAGACTTGTTCTAGTTAAGTGTTTTTCAACCTTGGTTTGGTGGCTTCAAGTCCCAGAATTCCCCAGGCAGTGTGCTTTAAGAGGAGTGGGATTCAACTCCCAGAATTTCCCAGCTTTAAGAGGGGTGGACTTCAACTCCCAGAATTCCCCAGCCAGCATGCTTTAAGAGGAGAGGACTTCAATTCCCAGAATTTCCAGCCAGCTGCTTAAGAGGGGTGGGCTTCCACTCCCAGAATTCCCCAGCCAGGATGCTTTAAGAGGGGTGGGCTTCCACTCCCAGAATTCCCCAGTCAGCCTGCTTTAAGAGGGGTGGGCTTCAACACCCGGAATTCCTCAGCCAGCATGCTTTAAGAGGGGTGGACTTCAACTCCCAGACTTCCCCAGGCAGCAGGCTTTTAAGAGGGGTGGGCTTCCACTCCAGAATTCCCCAGCCGCAGGCTTTAAGAGGGGTGGGCTTCCACTCCCAGAATTCCCCAGGCAGCAGGCTTAAGAGGGGTGGGGTTCCACTCCCAGAATTCCCAGCCAGCAGGCTTTAAGAGGGGTGGGCTTCCACTCCCAAGACTTCCCCAGGCAGCAGGCTTAAGAGGGGTGGGGTTCCACTCCCAGAATTCCCAGCCAGCAGGCTTTAAGAGGGGTGGGCTTCCACTCCCAGAATTCCCCAGGCAGCAGGCTTTAAGAGGGGTGGGGTTCCACTCCCAGAATTCCCCAGCCAGCAGGCTTTTTAAGAGGGATGGGACTTCCACTCCCAGAATTCCTCAGCCAGCAGGCTTTAAGAGGGGTGGGGTTCCACTCCCAGAATTCCCCAGCCAGCAGGCTTTAAGAGGGGTGGGGTTCCACTCCCAGAATTCCCAGCCAGCAGGCTTTAAGAGGGGTGGGCTTCCACTCCCAGAATTCCCCAGGCAGCAGGCTTTAAGAAGGGGTGGGGTTCCACTCCCAGAATTCCCCAGCCAGCAGGCTTTAAGAGGGGTGGGCTTCCACTCCCAGAATTCCTCAGCCAGCAGGCTTTAAGAGGGGGTGGGGGTTCCACTCCAGAATTCCCCAGCCAGCAGGCTTTAAGAGGGGTGGGCTTCCACTCCCAGACTTCCCCAGGCAGCAGGGTTTAAGAGGGGTGGGCTTCCACTCCAGAATTCCTCAGCCAGCAGGCTTTAAGAGGGGTGGACCTTCAACTCCCAGACTTCCCCAGGCAGCAGGCTTTAAGAGGGGTGGGCTTCCACTCCCAGAATTCCCCAGCCAGCAGGCTTTAAGAGGGGTGGGCTTCCACTCCCAGAATTCCCCAGCCAGCAGGCTTTAAGAGGGGTGGGCTTCCACTCCCAGAATTCCCCAGCCAGCAAGCTTTAAGATGGGTGGGTTTCAACGCCAGAATTCCCCAGGCAGCAGGATTTAAGATGGGTGGACTTCAACTCCCAGAATTCCCAAGCCAATATGCTTTAAGATGGTGGACTTTAACGCCCAGAATTCCCCAGGTAGCATGCTGGCTAGGGAATTCTTGCCGTTTAAAGTCTCTCCATCTTCCACTTCTCAAGGTGGAATCCAATCTGTTTGGAAATCTCACATTCCTACTCTTAAAAAGTTTGAAAGATCTCAGACCTGTCGGCTGTCGGACAGGAGGCCACCAAGAGATTCCCCCCAAACCTCACCTTCCTTATTGTGACCCTGAACCTTAACAGAAAGAGGCAATGCCAGATAATCTTGAAAACGAAAGCTGTCATGGAAATCATCATCTTCTTTTTAACGAAAAAATGGAGCCGAGTCTTTTACTGGCCCGATGCCTTTCCGTGTCACCAGAGCGGAGTTTTGCCTCAGCAGAAATATTCTCATCGTGCCCAGAGACAGAAATACCTGCCTCTCCCCAAGGATTGGACTCACAGCCTCTGGGGTTGTGGGGCGAGAACTCCACCTTTAGGCCACCACGCCACTCGAAAGCGTCACGGAAATGGATCCGGAAATTAAAATGGAACACAATGTACTTTTCCTAATGGTTTATCCGCCTTGTTCCTGTCTGAGACTCTTATGGTTTAAGAACGATTCTATCTGATTTTCTTGCTCTAGAATTCCGGATTGTCCACTTCCCTCCAACTCATATTCCCATCCTTAGGGACTAGCTGCTTGTTTTCTTAAAATAATTGTCTGGGTTTTATTAAAAAAAAGTTTTCGAAGTTTTACGTCTTCCACTCACCACTTTGGCCCATCGAGGGAGATGGATTCGGTTGTCGTCTAAGATAATTAACCGGATATCTTGTGGGAACTGCGTGCCAGGGCGGGGCCGAGATCCAGGGCAATGAAGTCGCGTTGTGATTCCGGGGTGAAGCCCAGAGTCTGGAAAGGATAATTTTTCACATATCCAGAAGAAGGCTCGTTTTGAGCATGTGATAGCCCAGAAGGTTAAATTCTGCTTGGCGTATTCGTCTAGAACCTTGGCCGAGGGAAACAGAGACACGGGTGTTCACCTTTAAATTGGCAAATTGAACTGATATCAACTCCCACGGTATAAACCATCCATATGTATATATTTTAATTTTTAAAAGTATATATTCTTAATTTCAAAAGCTATTTCTTAATTTCAAAAGCTCTTCTTATTTCAAAAGCTATTTCTTAATTTCAAAAGCTATTTCTTAATTTCAAAAGCTATTTCTAATTTCAAAGCTATTTCTTAATTTCATAAACTATTTTTTATTCAAAAAACTATTATAATTTCAAACTTTTTAATTTCAAAAACATTTGTTAATTTCAAAACTATTTTTAATTTCAAAACACTATTTTTCAATTTCAAAAAACTTTTCAATTTAATTCAAAAACTATTTTATAATTTCAAACTTTTAATTTAAAAACTATTTTTTAATTTAAAAAACTATTTTTAATTTTAAAAAACTATTTTTTTAATTTAAAAAACTATTTTTTAATTTTAAAAACTATTTTTTAATTTTAAAACCATTTTATAATTTCAAAACTATTTCATAATTTCAAAACTATTTCTCAATTTCAAAAACTATTTTCCAATTTAAAAACTATTTTTCAATTTCAAAAAAACTATTTCTCAATTTCAAAACTAATTTTCCAATTTTAAAAACTATTTTTCAATTTAAAAAAACTATTTTTAATTTCAAAAAACTATTTTTCAACCTTTAAAAAAGTATTTTTAATTCCAAAAACTATTTTTTAATTTCAAAAACTATTTTTCATTTCAAAACTATTTTTAATTTTCAAAAAACTATTTTAATTTCAAAAACTATTTTTAATTTCAAAAACTATTTTAATTTCAAAAACTATTTTCTTCATTTCCAAAACTATTTTCTTTATTTCCAAAACTATTTCTTCATTTCAACCCTTTTTTTTAATTTCAAAATGCGACTTTAATTTCAAAAACGATTTCTTCGTTTTCAAAAACTACGTTCGACTGCAGCAAGGGACTTGACAGAGGTGCGATACCCTTCGCTGGCCTGCAGGGGGCAGTGTTTCACCACAACACAGACATTTGTCTACCTGTTTTTGTACCTGACAAAATAGGAAGCCCAGGTTTTTGGATGGAATCTCCTGCCTGCCCTTTCAGCAACCTTCCCCCTTCCAGTCCTCGTTGCTTTGCATCCAAATCGGAGCAGTCCATGGGACTTGCCATGAGGGAGATGGGCTTCCTTGACCATAGCCTTGGCCCGATGCACAATGGGGATCTGTGGGGAGAAGGAGTGGGAGGCGGGATGGGGAGTCAACAAGGACCAACAATGGCCCCCCAGAGTCATCCCTCCTATCTCTCTGCCAATACTCCCCACTTTTCAGTGTATGTCTGTGTGTTAAAGCTTACTTTCATTTGGAGGTCTTCTAAAACTAGGCTGAAATTCTTCAACTCGTAGTCGCACGGGAAATCATCGTAAGTGTACGGCCGGATAGAGAAATCGCAACTCGCCATCGGCATACGCACGAGATTGTATTCGATCCCTGCGGTGTGTCAATAGGCAGACAGTCAGAGTGTGTGTGTGTGTGAGAGAGAGAGATATCTGACTACAATAGCTTGTATGCAATCAGACCAGATTCAGCCGGTTCTGACCAGCTCTGGCGAACCGGTAGCGGAAATTTTGAGCAGTTCGGAGAACCGGCAAATATCGACTGTGGCTGGCCCCGCCCGCATCTATTCTCTGCCTCCCGAATCCCAGTGGATTGTCCCAGCTGATCAGCTGGGTCTCCTTCTGTTGCCCTGCACAGGAGAACGAAGCTGGGAAAGAAGTTAGTGGGGAGGGAAAGGAGATTTTACAGTATCCTTGCCCTGCCTCGCCCACAGTGGACGGTGAATGGCCCCTCCCAGAGGGAATAAAAGAGGAGCGACAGGGGAGTGGAGTTTGCAGGAGACCATTAGTTTGCTTCATTGGTTCGTGACTCTCCGAGACTCCTGGCCAAGTTCTGCCGAGATCGGCCTGGCAGCTCTCCAAGCCTGATAAGGTCTGTGACCGTAAATCCTCCTTTGAAAAACTTTGCTGGATGTGAATGAGCAGAATTCACAATCAATTAATAAAGGAGATTTTGTCGGGATAACAAGGAGTTGGCTTCATCCTCTTAGGAAGCCTCGGTCGGAACAGTGGCAAGAAAGGTCGTAAATTGGGCAGAACAAAAAAACCTCCCAGAAATAATGGCCTCAATTGTGGTTCTAAGTCGAGAACTAGGTGTCTGTGCTAACTGGCACCCCCCAAAAAGGCAATCTTAAGTGCCTAGTTTTCAGCAAGTCTCAGCAACGTGAGTTTCCGCAATGGGCACAATGCCGCAATTCTGCCTTTTGCGACTGTGGCGATGGAATGGCAGGGAAGTAATTTGAGGTTTGTTAATTATGAACATGGGCGCTGATGTTTATGCCTTTGCGTGGCTGCCGCGTTTCCTGAAATGGGTCCCCATTATGAAAACAGGAACGTGCTACCCTCCACCCTTTTAAATTAAAAACCAAAATAAGAGGAGAAAATGGATTGCAGTTCTCACGCATTTAATCATGAGTCATATTCTCTTTAAGTTCTTGTTCTTGCAATCCCAATTTGTTCAATCCAGGCAATCTCTCTCTCTCCCCGCCCCATCTGTCTGTCTGTCTGTCTCTCTCTCTCACACACACACACACCCCATCATCTAGTAATTTAGTAATTTAATAGATTTGTATGCCACCCAATCCCGTAGGACTCCGGGCGGCTATCTATCTTATCTATCTATCTATCTATCTATCTATCTATCTATCTATCTATCTATCTATCTATCTATCTATCTATCTATCATCTATCCATCTATCTATCTATCTATCCATCTATCCATCTATCCATCTATCCATCTATCTATCTATCTATCTATCTATCTATCTATCATCTATCTATCTATCTATCATCTATCTATCTATCTATCTATCTATCTATCTATCATCTATCTATCTATCTATCTATCTATCTATCTATCATCTATCACGTAGCTATCACCTAGCACAAAATGCACGCCCACCTTGATTCCCTTCCGAGCGCAATTCCTTCCGGATCCCCCTTAGTCCCTAAACCCCTCGCAGTGACGTTTACCTTCCTCCGAGTAAGAGCGTAGTAAATTTCTCTGGGCATTCGGCGACAAAGCCAGGATGTTGATGGAGGCAGAATCAGTGACAGAGCCGCCAAATCCTTTTATACTCTGATACCGCTGGGGCCGACTCCAAAATCAGGAGGATGCCTAAGAAAAGGAAGGATGGGGAAGGAAGAGTCACACAGGGGAGTTAGGTGGCCTGTACGTTTTATAAATTAATACATAAAATTAAAAAAAACCCCACAGGTAGAATATTACAGCTGGAAGCATGTAGTGGAATTATGATTGTTAATTAATCTTCAATTCGATTCAGTCTGAGACTGGTAAAAATTAACAGTTCAAGTTATTATTATGTGGTTAATATCATCATCATCATCATCATTATTTTTATACAATTGTATCACAGCGGCCAGTTGTTTCGCCGGATTTGGCATTGGTTACTAGTCGGGCCCCACCCAGGGGCCTAGGACGTCCTAACGTATTTTCGTATATGCGTGCAGATCCAAGCAGTGCGGCTTTTTGCATTTGACTGATGGTGTTTTTGTCAATTTTTAACTCTTTAAATGTAATTCCAGTGCTTTTGGAATAGCCCCCAGTGTGCCAATTACCACTGGAATTACCACTGCTGGTTTGTGCCATAGTCGTTGAATTTCGATTTTTAAGTCCTGGTATTTTGCGATTTTTTCATATTCCTTCTCGGCAACCCCGCTATCACCTGGCATTGCGATGTCTATGATTGTCACCTTGTTTTTCTCAACCAGTGTGATGTCTGGTGTATTATGCGCCAGTATTTTGTCCGTTTGTATACGGAAATCCCACAAGATCTTGACCATCTGATTTCCGGTGACTTTTTCAGGCTGATGTTCCCAACCAGTTTTGCTGTTTTAATATTATAATTTTTGCACAAATTCCAATGGATCATTTGTGCTACTGAATTGTGCCGCAATTTAATCAGTCTGCGTGATTTTTTTACAGCAGCTGAGTATGTGATCAACAGTTTCATCATTATTATCATTATTATTATTGGTTAATGTTCAATTCAATTCACAGTCTGGGACTGGAAAAACGTAACAGTTTAAATTATTATTGTTGTTGTTATTTCTTTTATTCATTAAACTTGAAATAACAACAGCAAGAATAATAATAATAAACGCCGCCCGTCTCCTCCAAAAGGTGGAATTGTCTCTCTCGCTTCCTTCCGCAGTTGGCCAGCCCCTTGGACTTGGGGAGATGGGACTTGTAGTCCTGACACAGCCGAGGGAGAGATACCTGGATTGGTCGTTTTGTTCTGGAAATAACCTTCTCTGCGTTCCAGTCGGTTCCCGGATTTGCTGCTTTCGTACACGACGAACTGACCCAAGGGAGGGAGATGGACAGGATCCTGGGTATCGCAATAGGTACTGTTACAAACACACAATCGCGTCCACGCCAAAATACTTCCGATTGCAGGCTCTGCTTCCTGAATGGAGAAGGGAACCGTTTTTAGGAAAATCTGTCTAGAATATATGGGTGGGATGCATGAAGAATATACAGGTAGGGGCCTTGATGTACAACATTCATTTTAGTGACGGTTCAAAGTTACAACGGTGCAGAGTTACTCTCTCTCTCTCTCTCTATTATCTATCTTTCTATACCTCTCTCTCTACTATCTCTCTCTATTTCTCTATCCCTATCTATCTATTGTCTATCTTTCTAACTCTCTCCTTATCTATCTCTCTAATTCTATCTCTCTATCTTCTCTCTCTCTTTCTTCTATCTCTTTTATCTTTTTCTATCTCTATCTATCTTTCTATCTATCTATTATCTATCTATCTCTATCATCTATTATCTATCTCTATCTTATCTATTTTTCTCTCTAGCTATTATCTCTTTCTCTCGCTATTGTCTATCTCTATCTATCTATCATCTATTATCTAACTTATTATCCATCTATCATCTATCTATCTATTATCTATCTTTCTATCTTATTACTATTATCTAACTTATTTATCTATCTATATCATCTATATTTCTATCTATTATGTATCTGTCAGCTTCTGCTTTGCTGCTGCTTCAGCTGCCATGAAACGGGAAGGGGGGGGGCGTGTATGTGGGAGGGTTTTACTTGGTGTGCTGGAGGACTGCTGGAGGAATGTTCTAGGATGTACCAGTCGTTGGGATTGCGCATGCGTACGTGTTTCCCGCCTGCATCAACGGCCTTCACATTCCATCTTGGCCTGTCTTTTTGAATTATCTCACACCTGACAATTGAAGGACTTATGATTGGACTGGAGCTTTGATCCTAAGGGGGGAACGGGCTTTGCTATATATCATTGCTTTCGCGCCATATATTCAGATTTTGCTTTCACTGCTGCTTGCTTACCATTTATAATTAGTAAAAGTACTTTGGATTTCCAACCATGGTCTATTGGTCTTCTTTCCTAGTTATGGAATGGAGTGGGGCGTGACAAGAAGCAAAATCTGAAAATATCCCTTTCCAGGAGTTTTACGTCTACCGAGAAGGGAAATAATGTCTTCTCCGACCAGAGAGGAGGAAGGCGCCGTTGGAGGGACGGATTCCAGTGAACTGGGACCTCCCGACCTTTCTTTACACCAGCCCAGCCCGTCTGACCGGCCCGTTGCACGAAGATTTATTTCAACTGCAAATTTCCGTCAGCCTGAACCTTCCCCCTACCCCGTTGGTCAACTTCAGTGGGCAAAGAGAAATAGACAAGCTGGAATGCTGGACTCACCCAAAAACCTCCTCAACAGACTTCGATGGAGCCAGGCCGTTGAGGAAACCTCAGCGGGGTTTCATGAATATTTGGAGCCAAAGGGCATGAAGGGAATGGAGAATTTATCAGCACCAGGCCCTGGAGACAACCCCCCGGAGTGACTACTGATTATTGGGGTCAACATTTT